>NW_025947564.1:0-72864 GCF_000764305.2 Hyalella azteca
TTACGCCGCTTCTGCCGACGCACCGGCATCGTTTAGATAAATAAGGAGCTTCTAGCCTCAAGCTTTTGCTCCACACACCTATCAATAATTACAATATCAAATATTCAACTATATTTATGTGATTTTCACAGTCGGGCACAGAGCACAGTAACTGACGTCCGTCTCGGGCCGAAGTTTTCTCGTTTTTCCAGTACAACGGTTGATATCGACACTACTGCGGTGAACACAATTGCCGGAATCGTCTTTACTTAGATGCGGATAGAGGCAAGATGTTAGTTGGGTTCGTTCTAGCTAGCGGGAGCGCAGCTGTGCACCACCAATTTTGTACACCAATAAGCCTTGAATCGAAAGCCTTGGATCTCTCCCGATATCCACCAATCAGCCGTGCACCACTCGGCTTTGTCCTCCGGCCTTGACCACCACCTGCCGTGCACCACCAGGCCGCGGATCGAATCTGATTTCTGGGCATCGTTAAATTACGTAATTTTACGTTCACCGCATCTGAGGTTAGGTTTCAGATAGCATAGTTCTGTTCCAAAATTTATCGTCCTTCGACAAGTTGCCGTTCGACCGAGGGCTGGTTCGACCCACGGCCTAGATACGGACGGCTTGAAGTGTTGAAGGCTACATTCCGGAAGGCAGGAATCGTGATGGTCCATTACATCCAGGGCAGTTGTGGTTCGGCAGGCGACCCCTAGCTAGCGACAGACTCAGGGAACGCTCGAAGAGCTTATACTGACACACAATGATGACGTCACAGAAGGTGACTCAATAATTGCTAGGGCATGTATAGGAAGTGATGACAGACAACCTGACGTTAATTCTCTCTTGCTGAAACTGAATTTATCGCCACCTTCAGTTGATGTATGAAAAAAATCTGAAACTTCTCCTGACAGTAATACGGTTCCCAACGACAGGTCTGATGCTTTTTTTTTTGACAGACTTGGTTAGCCCAGTGAGCAGAGGTGTTTTCGAAACCAGCCACTGTCACAAATTGAGGCACCCTCAAACAGTATCACTATCATGGTCTCCAGTTTTTCTCCCTCATATTCTTCAAACTCAATAATCATGTCTTGCACAGTTTCCCTGACACTTTAATTACGCACGAGGCACAACACGCATGTTCTCTCCTTTCATTCCATCCGTATCTACATTATTCATGCATTCACACTCGAAGCCTTTTCTCTCGCAAGATAAAAGGTCCCCGTCCCTAATACAGTAATACATGCGTCAACCATTATACACGTGTTCATATCTAGTCATTTCTCTTATCTGACATAGTTTAAGGAAGTCCTTTCTTTCCATGTCTTGCTCCCGTACCCTTGAACCAAATATATTATCCGTTTTCTCAATTTTCTCTATTCTATTCCTTGAAAACCCTCTTCGTCCCAAAAGTGTCGGAGCGGTATTACGAATTCGGTATTGCCAAAGTCTCGTGCAGCACCTCGCAGACAATTTCCCGCGTGTGCTAAGTTTCACCGAGCTACATTAATTAGTTTGCGATATATTTTAGGCTTACTGTTGTGCGTGTAGAAGCTTGAAGACCGACTACAACAGCAGCAAAAAAAAAAAAATGCCCGTAAGGTGCCATGTAGCACCTCTCACTTATGTGTTATTGCGTGACCTCTCGAACACTTGTGCAGCCTGACTTGCAGCCGGTCTCCAAAGTTCTATTATCCTAAAATATCTCCCAAACTAGTCGATGCTACTCGATGAAACTTTGCATACGTGTTCAACAAAACCTAACGGTGATGTTTAGGTGATGACCATTTTTCAATGTTTGACAGTAAAAAGATAATACGGGCAAAACTGCACGTGTCGGACAATTTTACGGCCGGGCTCGCGGCCAGCCTCACGATTGGCCTTGAAATTCAGGGAGCGCAGCCGTGGGTAACAAAATTGACTCGTAAGCAGGCCCTGGGCCTAACGCCAACCATCAGCATGCAATATCTACACATAGCCTAAGACCAATGAGCTGTGGGTAACTTCGGCTAACAGTAAACCCGCTTTGCACAACACAGCCACTGCTCCACAGCGCAACTTGCCGGAGCGCAACAGGCGGCGCAGGTTAGGTTAGGAGTAGCTGTTGCGGTAGGGCCTGTTGCGCCTCGGCCAGTTGTGCTCCGGCCTGTATGCGCTCCGGCCTGTGACTGAACGGCGCTGTTGTCAGTGTTGTGGTGGGCGCTTTGTGTCAAAAGCCGTGAAGATGCCCGGCTGCGTTACGCTCGGGAAGGTATATGAATCGCACTGTGGACTTGGGCTATGCTGACCTCTAGCTATCCACCCGAAATTCAATGATCAAGGAATATCTCCCTAACTAATGAACGCAGCTCAATGAAACTTTATACAAGTATTCACTAGGACCCACGTAGTGAGCCTGATATATCTTCTTTCCTATAGAAAAGATTGAACGAAATTTTAAAAACACATTACAGACCACCTAACAGTGATGTTTAATTCGTGGACATTTTTTTATTTTGTTTTGTTCGCGAGGCTATACTGAGAAACGACCGGCATTTCTGTGGCCGATTTTCAAATTTGCAGTGAGCCTTATATTATTTTATAGCAAATTTGCAGTGAGCCAAGCTTATTAAAGAAGCTTGGAGAATCTCTGCGTTTGCATTTATTATGCCATAACGGTGATGTTTATCGCTTTTTCGATTTGCCTCCGTTTCCGAATTATAACGATAAATTTCGTTCAAATCTGTACCGTAGGACAGAAAGCAATTACGCTCGCTGCGAATTTTGTACCGTTTAACTTATGCGACACCAAAACATTAGTCACTATCTAAACATCACCTCTAGGTTCTTACGCAAACTTTCATCGATCCATGGTTCATTCAACCATGGTTCGATCTACGTTCACTAGTTTGGGATATATTTTTAAGCTCGCTGAACCTTGAAAACCGGCCGTTAAAGTGTCAGAGAGGTGATTGCATGGACCTTACGTTATAATTTACTCATTGTATTGATCTCGATCGATAGCAATCTCGATTTTGTAAAAGCTTGATTACTTGGAATTTATTGTTGAATTTGAAGAAAAAAAATCCTACATCAGCAATAAATAATTTAATTGGTTAGCGGTAATAAACTGGTTCGATGAGGATTTTATCTCGTTTGTAACTTATTAGCTACATTTTTATTTTGTTTCGTTTGAAAGTCGTTCAGTATGAATTTTGTTTCGTACGAAACTCGTTCAAAACGACAAACCCAATAACGGTTCTGTCACGACTCACGGTGACGGATAACAGTAGTACAGTACCTCTTCGTTCGTCGCTGTGGACTGTGGTGTTGTATGAAAAACGGTATCGTTGAGGTATGAAAATGATAGAATGTATTTTTCTCTCATTGCATAGGCTAGTTCGATCTGTGCGTAATATATAATTAAATTGTAATAGAAGTTAATCTAACATTTAAATATTAATTACCTGATTTACCTCCTATATATGTAACCTAAGACTAAGTAGGAAATAGCCTACCTACTAGCAGAAGTGCTCGAGTCGAGCGGGCGGCATTCACGTCAAGATTCCATTATTGAAAATATAGTCATAGGCCCCTTTTGAGCTGAAATATTTTAGTAATGACTAATGAGTATTGGAATAATTGACGAAATAAGTTTTTGCAAGGTACCTAGGTATTTTTGTAAACTTTTATCTGAATGAAACTGTTATATCTTCTAGTTTCTACCTTGAGTAAACCCTAAATACTATTAAGTTTTTAACTAACGCATCCGGCATCCGCAGGTAGAATTCCATTGCCTTTCAGTTTCAGTTATACCTACTTTCAGGCTTCAGCACCTTAAAATAAAAAAAATGAGCCAATGAGGCATAGATCTTTGAAGCAGCAAATATCGGCATAGCCTATATCAATTTGGTAAAAAAAAATTTTTCAACAAATATACTCATAAATGTTGAATTAAAAAAACTTGGTGTCAATAGGGAACAATTCAATGCATTATGCAATAATGGTCATTGGTCCTGGTGACTGCCCTGGTGTAGTGTTGAATTGTTTGAACATTGAACAACAAACCACTATTATTATGGCAGTTTATGTTAGAGGTGTACTTAGTCTTCGTGTACAAATTACAATACCTAGCCTACCTACTTTATTTTTGCATATCGCTTAAGTTAAGGGGACCGACTAGGCCCTACGGAAAAACTTCTACAGTTATTATCATCCGATCATCATGAAACTTCAAATTACATACGTAAAATGTAAAAAAAAAAACATTTTGCTTCTATGAATTTTTCGAAAAAATTGATAGAAAACATGAAATTCATAGAAAACTGCTAAAAAGGGGTACTTTAGAAAAAAATCTATCTCCTCCTACAAATATCATCCTACAACATCAAGACACGTATCATTCGGTTTGTAAGGACCATACCTAAAAATTTGATGATCACTTTTCTTATTTTCCCCTTAGTTTTTTTTATACGCGTTTTATCCCATTTTTCTCATTTTTCCCCCCTCCCCCCCTCTTCTCTCCCATATAAAAAAACGAACCAGATAGAAATTAAAAAAAATGATCATCAAATTTTTAGGTAATTTCCTTACGAATCGAATGGTGTATGTCTCATTGCTGTAGCTTGAAAACTGTAGGAGGAGATAAGTTTTCCGTGACAATAAGTTGAACTTTTAAAACTTTTCAGGACGGCGTGACAAAGTCCCGTGCGCCTCGAAATAGGCACTCAATGTAGCATGGATACCAAACTACAGGCTTCTGTAGCTTAATCCACTCAAGGATGCTAGCAGCAACTTGTAGCGCACCTCTACGTACAATATTAGGAGGGTAACTGAGCTCAGATGCCAGATACACCAAGATATGTAGTCTTGCTGCTCTAATTTTCTTAGGTCTATTTAGTTAAGGAACTCCACCCCCCACCCCCCATTAAAGCCCGGCCATCTGCGTCAATATTGCTGTACATGGATCGCAGTAGTATCGTTGGAAAGCTCAGAACGTCAGCTTTAAGATGAGACTAAGCATGTAACTGCAGCACAACTCAAGTAGAAACTATATTCAAAGATTTCAGCAGCTAATTACTTTATATCTAATTACTTAAAGAACTCTCCCACCCGCTTCCCTTTAAAGAGACGTCATGAACGTAAATATTGGCGTACAGCAATGGCAGTGGTACCATTGTAAAGAGCAGAATTCCAGCTTTAAGATGAGCTCAAAAACCGGAAAACGCCAAAATTGAAAATTTTAGGGTAGTCGGTCCCCTTAAAGTGTTTTATCAAGGTTCTGAATTTGACTAGACTATGGCTTTATGTTTATAGCCTTCATTTGATGTAAAACTAACTAAACCTCTTTCTGAAACTACTGTCAAATGGGATAATAATATATAAGGGACTAAAGGGACAGGCAGGGTATTAAGGGACACTGGGACAGTCCTCTGAGTCAGAATGTTCAAGTCAAGGGGCACTTAGAATGAAAAGTAATTAACCTAAACTATGATAATAATGATTTTATCATGAAAAATATGATGGTTGTCACTATAATATTCCTTTGTCTTTGTGTTTCAGCCTTCAGGAGTTCAGGTGCCATCGAACAGGGTAATAAGGGACGATTAAAAGCATTTTTCCTTAATAACTTCTTACCATGAAACATTTCATAAACAAGTTTGGGCTCATTTTAAAGGCATTTGCGAGGGGCGGCCGAGGGCTATTGTATGGCATCTCTGTGAAAATTCCATATGCTTTTCATAAGGTGCCAGAAGCAAAATAAAAGCCTCCTGAACTATCCCTGGGAATGGGGTAATAAGGGACACTTGAAATAAAACTCAATTTTAAAACGTGTAAATCATGCAGATTGCAGAGTGTACTCATCTATTAGTATTAGGTACTAAGAAGTTAATAGTACTCTGAAGTCTTCCTTTGTAGATAATGTAGAAGTAGAATAATGACATTTTCTGTGTTTTTACTGGTTTTTCCTTTATTGTTATGCTATTACCTTATGCATACAATACTGTATTATTAAGGTGATAATACATTATTATCTAATCCATGGACATGCCATTGAGTGTTGACAACAACCTTGTCCACTGCAAGCATCATATCAGCAGCCATGTAGCATTTCTTCTGTAGGTAAGCGTACAGGATGGCTTGTAATTTTTCACTACTTTAACACTTTGACTCTGATTGCTTAATCTTGTAATATTATTTTATTTTTTGTACTGTTTTTAACTGGGTTGCCAGATGGTCTTTTTTTCCGGACAAATTACGTGATTTAGTTTTTCTCAACATGTGTTGGCTGGCTAAAATTTATGATAGGGGTACTTCCTAATGAAATTTTAAATACTGCAAAAAGAAAATAAATGGAATTTTTACAGCAGAACCTACAAATAAACTAGTATATGTCGAGTTCTTGGCCTTTTTACAACACTTCTCTTTAACTTCACTTCTTGTTTGTTTGTTTGTCTGTCTGTCTGTCTGCTACAAATCTTATAATCAATATTTAACACACTTCTACTTGCCCAATCAATCTGAAATTTGGCACACTTGCGTAAAGTTGGAGACAATGCATGAATCAATTGACAGAATAAATAATTTTATAAATTAAAAAAAAATTTTCATTATTAAAAAAAATTGCAAAATAATTTCACCTGCCACAAATCTTATAATCTATATATGACACAATTTGTCCTGTCCAATTGATCTGAAATTTTGCACAATTGCATAAAGTCAGAGACAATGCATGAATCAATTGACAAAATGAATAATTTTGAAATTTTGCAAAATTTAGATATCTTAAAAAAAATTGAAAAATAATTTTTTTCAATATTTGAAAATAAAATTAGAAATTCATTGTACATGTGTTACATCCAATGCACTGGATTGTTCAGAAGTGTTGTCTTTAAAAAGTAATTTTTAAACGCATATTATTTGTTCTCAGATTTGGCCAGTTTTAGGCAACCTGAATTATGTACCACTACATCCTGGAGAAATACATTTCATGGTACATATATGTACCACTTTGGAGTCAATGTGTTAATTGAGTCAGGTGAATTCACTATAATGAAAATATATTATACAAACCAACCTGAAAAACAAAAGAATGTTTTAGTGAAAACCATCATATTTTTTGAGAAAAAAAAATTATAGTTTAGGTTGATTACTTTTCATTCAATGTTGCCAGTGGACAATTCTAGTTTCTATCTATGGCATTCTATGCACAATTTTATGATGACTGATGATGCATTAGTTTTTCGCTGAGTGAGGTAAATCTAATAAAAATTGTATGTTATTATTACCACGTTTTTCTTTACTTCATTTCGTGTCTGTCTGTCATAAAAAATTCAAACCTTAATGTAGAGCACTTCTAAACATCCTAGTAAGTTGAAATTTGGCATGCATGCTTATGCTGCCTAACAATTCAAGATTTGATCATCAAAAATATTAATTAAAAAAATTTTTTTTAAGAAAAAAATAAAAAAAAAAACGCTAAAAATTCACTGTTTGGAATTGAGTTTTTTTTTTTTTTTTGAATATCCACACTTGCCAACCCTGGAAATTGATGTGAATTGCTAAAATTGCTAACTAAAAAGTGGAAAATAAATAAATATAAAAATATTTATAGAAACCACGTTTTTCTGGTTTTTACAAAACTAAAAAAAGTGAAATAAAACAAGAAACTTTTCATAAAAACAATGTTTTTTTAACAGACAAAAAAGAGAAACATTTACTCTTACATAACATTACATAACATTTTACATAACTTGAATGTTATATAAGAGTGAATATTTTTCTTTTTTGTCCGTTAAGAAAATGTGGTTTTTAAAAGTTTTTTTATTTGTTTTATTTTCTTAACAGACAAAAAAGAAAAATATTCACTCTTATATAACATTTAAGTTATGTAAAATGTTATGTAATGTTATGTAAGAGTAAATGTTTTTCTTTTTTGTCCTAAGAAAACGTTATTTGTTTTATTAGTTGATTTTTTTGTTGACTGGGGCCTTTGCTAACCAGGGCCTATACTTTCAAAAAAAGTTAAGAGATCGTGAGTTCATCAGCCAATCATTGACAGCCTTTCAAGTTAATTCAACCAATCATAGACAAGAAAATAGAGTGTAAGTACTTATGTTCACTTAGCGAGTTTTGAAAGTATAGGCCCAAGGCTCTACTGTAAGTGTGTTTTTAGGGGTGTCCCTTATTACCCTGGGGGTGTCCCTTATTACCCCGTCATGCGGAAATGGCCGCCATTTTTTCTGGAATGAGATACACTAATTCTGTCAATCAAATTTTGAAGCCAACACCTGTGTGCAACTTTTATGCAAGTAAAATTTTTTAATACAGAGAATATTTATATGCTGCAGACCTTAGCAGAGGTACTTTTCCAAAATCTCACTTTTCAAATATTTTTCAAGAATTTTTTAGAGGTAGTAAATGTATGTTCTCTTAACTTGCTTTATGCTACATAAATAGTAAAAATATTTACTTTGTCGCTATTTTTTGTTTTGCAATATTTTTATTAGTTTAGCTGCTACATTTCAACAAAATGTCAGACTGTCCCTTATTACCCTGCCCATCCCTTATTACCCCGCCCAGCGCCTGTCCCTTATTATCCTGTTTGACGGTATGCTTTTTACAATTTTTTTTGTTAAAGTGAATTCACTTCACTCAATTAAAATGGGACAAAATTACAAGCTGTCCTGTAAGCTTACCTGCTGCAGAAATGCTACATGGCTGCTGATATGAAGCTTGCAGTGGACAAGGTTGTCAATGCTCAATGGCATGTCCATGGATCACATCAATGATGGGGTAATGTGTGGATAAGGTAATATATCAATAATGGAAAAACAGTAAAAATCACAGAAAATATCATTTATTCTACATCTACATAATCTATAAAGGAAGAGGAAGACTTCAGAGTATTGTTAGTAATGGATGAACACACTCTGCATGTTTAAAACATTTTAAAATTGAGTTTTATTTTAAGTGTCCCCAGTGTGGATTTCTGTATAGGTAATATATTCTCATGTTAATATAAGAAAATGTGTCAAAAAACCTACCACTTTACACCTTGACCTTCCACTGCAGTGAAAATTGATACACTGCTTCCAAAATTGTGTGCGGTTTGAAATCCAATACGTGTTTGCTACGCCTCCCTCAATCGAGTTCACTAGTCATTTATCTGTAGTTGACAAATTTTTGCAATGAATATGTTCTAAAATGAAAAAATCATATCCACCTTTGCAAAAAATTCTCACAATTTGGACACTGCCAACAAGTTTTCAATATCACACAAATTTATGAGATATACTGTTGCTCTTTCACTGCGTATGAGCACAGCATGCTTCCATGAAAACATTTGACATGGCGGCGTTGATTTATGCATTCAGGATAGATCATGAAAGGGAGGAGGGTGGGAGAGTTCTTGAACAAATTAGATAGGAGGTAATTCACTGCGCAGCACTTTAAATACAGTGTCTGCTTGAGGTGCACCTTAGTTACTTGTTTAGTCTCATCTTAAAGCTGACATTCTGCCCTATCCAACGGTACCATTACCATCTCTGTACGTTGATTTATGCGTTCAACACAGATCCTCAGAGATGGGAGGGTGGGGGAGTTCTTTAAGAAATAAGATAGGAGGTAATTCCATTCCCAGCACTTTGAATACAGTGCCTGCTTGAGGTGCAGCTCAGTAACCCACCTGACTTTACATGAGGTGTGCATACAGTCTCTCCCACCATCCTTGAGTTACATCAAGCTCCAGTAACGTTTAGTTTCATGTCCTTGCTACATTGAGTGCCTATTGCAATGCGCGCTGGACTTTGTCAGGCTGTACTGAACATTCACACTTATTGTCACGGCAAACCTATCTCCTCCTACAGTTTTGAAGCTACAGCAATGAGACATATACCATTCAATTCTTAAAGACCATACCTATCAAGTAACGAAGCCCTTTTTTAGATTTGTGCATAGTTTGTATTTGAAATGGGGGAGAGGGGGAAAATTTGAAGAAAATGAGAAGAAAACAGGAAAATGCATGTAAAAAACTAGGGCAAAAAAATGGGCTTTGCTACTTGATTGGTAAGGTCTTTACAAATTGAATGGTATATCTTTCAGTGCTGTAGCTTAAAAACTGTAGGAGGAGATTGATTTTTAAGGTACCCCCTTTTTTGTCCGTTTTCTATCAATTTTTCCGAAAAAGTCAGGAAACAAAATCTGCTTGTATTTTGGTTTCACTTACATATATGTGTGAAGTTTCAGAAAGATACGTTAGTAAATGCGGAAGTTTTTCTGGAGGGTAGACCCCCACCCTTAATTTAAAAGAGATGCACTACTTGATTTTCAGAAATACAATGCTAAAATTAGGTGTCCGTATTAGAATTCAATAGACGTTTTACTTTTAGAATTATTTTGAAAAAGTTGGTTCCTATTTAGAACTTATAATTTTACAAATTGCATAACACAATGCACAAATTCAAGATCACCTATGAGTATGAATTTAAGTCACCTGATTTAAGTGACTGGAGAAATTTCAAAATTTATTGTACCATCATGTAAGCATGATATAAGCTTTTTGTCTTTTCAATGAACGAAGTTTATTTAGGTTCTATATACCGTAATGGGTAGAACAATGCAACATATTAGCGGCCATCAAAGGATAGGTCAGTGGTTCCCAAAGTGGGCAATATCGCCCCAGAAAGATTTTGGGGGGCGATAAAGAATAAGAGGGCGTTTGGGGGGCGATATGGGGGCGGCAGTCAAAAGTCGAAGTCAGAAGTTCGAACGTTTGTTTGACGATTTGTGCACAACATGTGCAGCACATGACTCCCAGCGATGGTTTTTTTCACCCAGATCTGTTTTTAGCGCATTTACTCATTTATGGGAAAAATGCACTATTGTGCTTGCCATGTCCGTCCGTCTGTCTGCCCGTCTGTCTGTATGTCCGTCCGTGAGTTCACGTTTTCATTGACAAGAAAATGCGCTCTCTGTCACTCAATGCAGTGAGTACTGAGTTATATTTTTTTAACCTCTCGTGGGTTTACGTCTCCGACAAATTAACGGCCAGTCTCACGGCCAATTTCCAAATTCAATGATCAAGGAATACCTCTCAAAATAATAAACTTAACTCGATGAAACTTGGTACACGTATTCATTAGGACCTAACGGTAATGTAAAGCTCGTGAAAAATTTTTGAATTTTGCCTTCAATTGTTTTTGCCACACTTATATGGCAATACGGGCCGAATTCACTGTGATCAAGGAATTTTTTCCAAATTACTGAACAGATTCGAACGAAATTTTGAATTTACAGTCCTAACTACCAAACGGTGATGTTTAGCTTGTGAAAATTTTTTTGATTGTGCCTTCGTTCACGAGTTTCATTCGTGATTTAAACAGCAATACGTGCTTAAATTCGCAGTAATCAAGAAATTTCTTGCAAACTATACAGATTTGAACGAAATTTAGTATTTTAATACCTAACCTCAGCAACGGTGATGTTTAACTCGTTACAATTTTTTCGTTTTGCCTTCATTTGTGAGTTATACGGCTATACGTAAACGGCTCTTGGTTAAACCAGCCGTTAGAAAAGCCGATCGTTTCTCCTATATCTGTATAACTTGCAAACGAAAGCGAATAAGGAAGTGTGAAATCAAGAGTGATGGTAAAATGAAAAAAATCTCGCAAACGACGGTAAAATAATTGTTTTTTTTATCTAAAAAACACCATTTGGTAGTTAGGAATATATATTCAAAATTTCGTTCAAATCTGTTTGGTAGTTTGGAAGAAATTCTTTGATCACTGCGAATTTCGGCCTGTATCGCAATATAACTCACGAATGAAGGTGATATTTAAAAAATTTTCGCAAGCTAAACGTCACCGTTAAGTTCTGATGAATATATGTTCCGAGTTTTATTGAGCTGCGTTCATTAGTTTGGGAGATATTCCTTGATAACTGAGTTTGGAGATTGGTCGTGAGACCGGCCACGAGTCCGGCCGTAAATTTGCCTGAGACGTCCTAGGTTTCTAGTGCTGAAACAGTTAAAACAGCTGAAAAACACATTCGTTCACTAAAAGGGGTCCTATTTATGAAATAGACATTTGTGTTTAACCTTTATCTTTTAAAATTGCAGCGAACTAAATTTTATAGTAAGAGGCGCATGATTTTATATGTATATGTTTCTGTGGGGGGCGCTAGAAATTCAATAGGGAGCCAAAGGGGGCGCTAGCCCGAAAAAGTTTGGGAATCACTGGGATAGGTCAACATTTGGCTCTTGATAATGCTAATTAATGGTGTAAAAATATTGTGGTAGATACATCATCCAAAACTTTCAATGCAAAGATTTTTATTTAAAGGATAATAAATCATTTCGTAATTGTTTAATCTCTCATATAGATATAAATAAATGTCATTTAATTCATTTTAAAAGTGTTTCATAGGTGAGCATAAGAATATTTCCTATGAATGAACCAAGTAACAAAATAATGAAGTAAAGTAACAAAATAATAAAGTATTACTTTATAGAAATAAAGTACCGCAAAATGATTAGTTTGAATTTTAGATTTCTACAAAAATATTTCAAACCTCTATCAGAAATAACATAATTAATCATTCTCTTGCACTAAAGATATGAATGATAATCAATTAGTCAGACTCAGATACTGTCAACAATGATCATTCCACTAGATTATGTACTGGGAGGCGGGAATTTATTATTATTATTATGCTGGGAATTAAGCTATTTCAGTTGCACGCTTGCTCTCGTGATGTGTAGTTCTGCTCACCTGAATTGCGTGTTTAGTGTGCATCATGGAAAACTGCTTAGCAGCGTAGTTGTAATTACTTTATGAAGTTTAATTCATTGCGGTCAACTTAAGAGACAAATCTTCAACTAACTAATACTTTTTATAAGTCTAATTTTAATTGTTGAGTAGAAGGTGCAGGCATGCAACTTCCAAGTGACACTTTATAGAAACTGAGTAAGTTAGCGTATGTGTTTTAAGCCTTTAAGAAGTTCATTTTTTGCCTCAGAAAATGCTGTTGGATAAAAAAAGTGGTCTTTGTGGATTGAAATAATATATGAACCATCAAAATTAGAATTCCATCCTGACTGTGTCCCTTATTACCCTGTTCTTAGGGTTAGTTCAGGAGGCTTTTATTTTGTGTCTGGCACCTTTCAAATAGCATATGAAATTTTTTCAGAGATGCCATACAATAGCCCTCGCAAATACCTTTAAAATGAGCGCAAACTTGTTTATGAAATGATTCATGGTAAGAAGTTATTAAGGGGAGCATCTACCCTAAAAATCAAAATATTTGGCTTCCTGTTTTTAAGCTCATCTTAAAGCTTACTTTCTGCTGCATCAAATGGTACTAGAACCATCTCTGTACGTTGATTTATGCGTTCAGGACAGATCCCAAAAGGAGGAAGGTTGGTGGGGTCCCTTCACAAAAGTATATGGGGATAATTACGACCAAGCCATATAAAATGTGCTATCACTGGACCTGCAGCTCAGTTAACACTAAGCCATCATGCAGAAAGGTGTTGATGTAGTTGTCCTATACACCGCTGACTGACTTTGAAGTGTGATAACGCTTACTTCTGGTATCTAAGCTACGTTACATGCCTTTACATAGCGCGCTGCGGTTTTTTGCCTCTACTGAAAAGTTTGAAAACATAAAAACCTCTCTCACGGCAAACCTATCTCCTCCTAGAGTTTTGAAGCTACATCAATGAGACATATACCATTCGAGTTGCAAAGAAAAGATCTACAAACTAATTGTGGGCTTTTTTCCAAGTTCATCATAGTTTGGGTTTTATTTTGCAAAAAAAGGGGAAAGTGGAGGTAAAATTGAAAATTTCAAAAAATTTTGGACAAAATGCTCCCACACCCGCAAAAATGAGAAATTAAAAAAACCCCTACGACCAGTTTGTAGATATGGTCTTTACGCATCAAATGATATGTGTCTCAATGTTGTAGCTTGAAAATCCTAGGAGGAGATAGGTTTTCTAAAGTACCCCTTTGTGGCCGTTTTCTGAGAATTTAACATTTTCTTTCAATTTTTTGAAAAATTGACATGAAGAAAACTTAAGTTTTTTTTAGGGTTTACACATATGTACCAAATTTCAAATTATCCCTCTATAAATTACCAAGATAAAATTTACAGTAGACGCTCCCCGTATGGAAAACGCTCAAAACCATCCCATGTTACCCTGTTTGTTGGTATTGATATTTCCTTTAATTCATTGTTCAAAGAGGTAGATGACCTTGTCACTTGTTTATTACCATATGTTTATTAAATCTCTCATAGAATTGTCAGTTAGAATTTTTTTGTATATGTAGGTACGTGCACAAAAAAAAATTTCCTTTGATCTCAATAAGAATTATATGGCTGAAAAGAGAAAATGACACTTTTATATAGATAACACTTCTAATTTACGTGCTGGATGAGCTAAAGACATCAGAATCTAACCACCCTCAAAATTCTGATAGGGATTGATTTAAAAAGAATTCAGTGTCTGCAATGCTACACATGTAGAATGATTTTTAAATTTAATTTTTAAAAGTAAAATAAAGGAATTTTTCAAAATTATTTATTCTGTCAATTGAATCGTGCATTGTCTCCAACTTAATGCAAGTGTGCAAAATTTCAGATTGATTAGACAGGTAGAAGTGTGTTAAATATCGATTATAAGATTAAGTATTAATTATAAAGTATTAATTATAAGATTAAGATTAATATAAGATTTGTAGCAGACAGAAGTGCTTATAAGATTTGTAAAAGAACAACAAAAAGTGAAGATAAAGAGAAGTGTTATAAAAAATTAAAATATAAATGGAATACAAATAAAGGTGAAAAAACTAAAAAAAAATTCCTTTATTCACTTCTGTCTCGAAAATGGACCCATTTTTGGCACTTTTTTTGGGGGAAATCATTCCTTGGTTTCCTATTGGCCAATTTCAAAGATTTTAGTACCATTAGAAAGCTGTTGTTGTAGGCTATCTGTAGCTAATCAAACATTTTAGTTGGGACTTTGACTGCAGGTGGCTGGGGGAAACTGGTGTGACTGATAGATCTGAATGTTGTAAATTCAGCAAAGGGCAGAATTGAACAGAATAAATTTCAGTTTTATGAATGAATTACAAATAAATGATTAATAGATGGCAAATAAAAAATAACTGATAAATGGCAAATAAAAAAATAAATCATAAATGAATGAAATGATAAATCATTGAATGATGCTGATAGGTTCATTGATGCATTCATGATATGATAGGGGAAAATTGTTGAAAAAGTATAAAATGTAACTAATGATAATAGTAAATTTTAAATAATGATAATAATAAATAACAATAAATTAATGATACTTGTAGAAGTAGTACTGAATCACCAAACATCATTGCCACTATCCTAGGCTGATTAGCTCCTGACATGATTCACTAGTAAGTAGATCAGAGGCTAGGTGCCTGTAAACAATTTCGTGTAATGTCATAGCAATTTCTTTCTGGCAGTAAAATCATCCTGGTCAGTCAATTATAAGCAATAGACTCCTAAACTTTGAAATATGAACCGAAATACTATCAGCCTATCTCATGACTGAACATCAAATGCCGTACTACCATGAATTTCCAGAAATCTAGAAATCACTGTCAGAATAGCTGCAGAGCTCTGAAATTTTGAGAGCATGCTCTAGGAACTGTAATCTTTATTTAATATTATGTTTCATTAATTTAAGATTACAATATCTAAGTTTATTTAAAGCAAAAAGTGGTACCCTCTGCGAATCCCAGCCAAGCACCAAGATGATAATAATTTCTTGAAAAACAAGGGTAGTGTTGTCATGGTGCAAGTTTTTTTTTATGTTTCCAAACACATGTCAATCAAATTAATCTCCCATTTTGACAGGAATTTAAAAATTAAATACCTCCCACATGATGAATCAGAAACTGCCTGTCTGCCATTTTGGTAGCATTTTGATCCGTGCATGGTTTTTTACATACCTAGTATTTGCCATTATGTTTTCAGACAAATCAATGGTCAGGGCGTGGGTCTTCCACTCAATCCTATGTTTGCAAGTATTTTCATGTGTTTTCATGAGGCTACATGGCTGGCCAATTGTCCTCTTGAATTTATTTTCTGGCAATTGGCAGGATTGGCAATGATTAAATCAAACTGATTAAATCATGTAATTAAATCACTTGATTTTTTATAAAAAAAATTTTGATTTATTTTTTATATTTTTTTATATATATATTTAAATATATTGAGTGGCAGTCTTTAATTTATTTTGAGGTATTGTTATTCATGGTGTAATATAAATAAACTATGAGAAATTGGAATATAAACCTGTTGCCTTTAGTGTGTATTACGTTCCAATAAATTGTATGTTTTTGGTACAGAGGCATCAAGTATTGCAATACATTGTACATATAA
Source organism: Hyalella azteca (assembly GCF_000764305.2). Classification (NCBI taxonomy): domain Eukaryota; kingdom Metazoa; phylum Arthropoda; class Malacostraca; order Amphipoda; family Hyalellidae; genus Hyalella; species Hyalella azteca. The sequence goes on from NW_025947564.1 coordinate 16,384, forward strand.
CATAGCTAGCAGCTTAGCTAATTCTTATAAGGCTATAAGTAGGCTTTAACTAACTTTTTGACTATTTGATATATGTTAATTACAATATACAATTTACATGTGTTAGCTAGCTTATATAAGAAGGGTTGGTTGAGATTGTATTGACCTTTTAGGCATTTAGAAATATTTTCCACCCTAATATGAGCATTCAAATTAAAATATTTAATTTCAATCTCTGAATACCGGTATGTGAAATTATAATTAGAAACACCAATTACAATTATAAAACTATATATTAAACAATTAAATGCAGTGAATGGGAATAAAATGTTTGAATTGTGTACACGTTTATTTCAAACAGTGTTAGCTTTTCTTATAACATACCGTCAAACGGGGTAAAAAGGGACGGTTTTAAGCGTTTTTTGTCAATAACTTCTTACCATGAAACATTTCAGAAACAAGTTTAGGCTTATTTTATAGCTCTCTGCAAGGGCTATCCAATGGCATCTTCAAAAAAATTCTATATGCTATTCGTAAGGTGCCAGATGCAAAATAAAACCGTCCCGATTTGCCCCTGGGAACGGGGTAATCCGGGATACTTGCAATAAAAGTTAATTTTAAAACATTTGAAGCATGCAGAGTGTACTCATCCATTACTAACAGTGCTTTGAACTTGAAGTCCTCCTCTTTCAATATAGATGATGTAGATGTAAAATAAATGACATTTTCTGTGATTTTTACTTGTTTTTCCTTTATTGATATTATATTACCATATTCATTAATTACCGTATCATTAATGTGATATTACTGTATCCATGGACATGCCATTGAGCATTGACTACGACCTTGTCCACTGCAAGCTTCATATCAGCAGCCATGTAGCATTTCTTCTATATCTGTAAGCTTACAGGATGGTTTGTAATTTTGCACAATTTTAATTAAGTCAAGTGATTTCACTATAACAAAAAAAAATTGTGAAAAACATACCTGAAACAGAAAATAATGTTTTAGTGACAACCATCATATATTTTGAAGAAATAAATCATAGTTTAGGTCAATTACTTTTCATTCTATGATGCCTGGTGCACAATTCTATATATAGCATTCTATGTACAATTTTGTGACGACCGTTAATGCACTAATTTTTCGATAAGTGAATTTTTTTTTACTGAGCGAGGTAAATATAATAATTCTTTGTTGTTGATCAATTTTTTTGTTAACTGGAACCTTTGCTAACTGAGGTTCTACTGTAAATGCATTTTTAAGGGTGTCCCTAATTACCCCGTCGGGGTGTCCCGAGTAGCCCTGTCCCCGTCGTGCAGAAATGGCTGCCATTTTTTTTTTTTATGAATGAGATACCGTCAACTGGGGCTACTCGGAACAGATTTGATCGTTTTTTTGTTAATAACTGTTAATAACTTCTTAGGATGAAACATTTTATGAACAAATTTAAGCTCATTTTATAGCTCTTTGCCAGGGCTATCGAATGGCATTGTCAAAAACATTCCATATGCTATTCCTAAGGTGCCAGACGCAAAATAAAGATTGTCCCGAGTAGCCCCGTGCCCCGTCGGTCGGGGCTACTTGGGACAATGGGAATAAAACTTCATTTCAAAACATTTGAAGCATGCAAAGCATACTCATCCATTACTAACAGTACTCTGAAGTCCTCCTCTTTCATTGTAGATGATGTAGAGGTAGAATAAATGACATTTTCTGTGATTTTTACTTGTTTTTCCTTTATTGATATGATATTACCATAAACATTAATTACCTTCAACTGGGGTGACTTCAGCCTTGTTTTTGATTCATGCTGGGGTCCTAAAGGCTGGGTTGTAAACGGCGGGGTCATAAACGTCAGGGTTGTAAACCAGGTCATAAATGCCGGAGTGACTTTGGCCATTGTTTATGACCGTTTATGACCCTGCTTTGGCCATCATTATGAACAGGGCCAAATCCCCCAGTTGACTGTGCCCTATTATTGATGGGATATTACCATATCCATGGACATGCCATTGAGCATTTACAACAACCTTGTTCACTGCAAGCCTCATATCTGCAGCCTTATAGCATTTTTTTCTGTATCTGTAAGCTTACAGGACAGCTTGTAATTTGTGTGATGATAAGTGAACTTTTTTTCGCTCAGTGAGGTAAATGTAATCAATATTCTTTGTTTTTAATCAATTTGTTCTTAACTGGAGCCTTTGCTAGCTGAGGTTCTACCGTAAATGCCTTTTTGGGGTGTCCCTAATAGCCCCAGGGGGGTGTCCTGAGTAGCCCCGCCGTGCAGAAATGGCTGCCATTTCTTTTTGGAATGAGATAGGCAAATTCTGTCCATTACGTTTTCAAGCCGACACCTGGGTGCAACTTTTATGCAAGTAAAATTTTTTAATACGGCAAATATTTTTTTTTGTTACATACCTTAGCAGTTGTAACTTTACAAAATATAGTTTTTCACCATTTTTTAAGGAATTTTTCAAAGCAAGTAAATGTAGTATTTTTCCACTTCCTTTATACTACATAGATAGGAAAAATGTTGACGTTTATGCCACTATTTTTAGTTTTGCAATATTCCAATTAGTTTTGCAATATTCCAATTAGTTTCGCTACTACAACAGTTTTACGACGTGTCGGAGGCCTGTCCCGAGTAGCCCCGCTTGTCCCGAGTAGCCCCGGTTGATGGTAGGCAAATTCCATCAATTACGTTTTCAAGCCGACACCTGGGTGCAACTTTTATGTTAGTAAAAATTTTTAATATGGCAAATATTTTTTTTGCTCCAGACCTTAGCAGAGGTACTTTTCCAAAATTGCACTTTTCACACTTTTTTTAAGCAATTTTTTAGAGATAGTAAATGTTTGATTTCTTGACTAGCTTTATACATAATAGATAGTAAAAATGTTGAAGTTTACGCCACTATTTTTAGTTTTGCAATACCGTATTTTGATTAGTTTAGCTGCTACAACATTTCTATGAAATGTGGGACGTGCGTCCCGATTTACCCCGCCTGTCCCTTTTTACCCCGTTTGATGGTAGGTCTCGTTTCAAGTCATTTGAAGTTTGTTTGGTTGTTGTTCAGTTTATGTTTAGTATTGGTTTATTGGTCTGATTCAGATAGGAACAGTGCAGTCACTCACTCAGTCACTGCTAGTTGGTGTGTGTAGAGGGTGGAGTCTGGTAGACATAAAACTTGTAGATCTATTGATAGTGTTGTGCACTGTGCTATCAGCTACCTATCTGTTATGTGACTCTCCAATGTAAAGAATATCTGCATTCCTGAAGTGTTGTTGCGGTTGCATATTGAAGCCTGTTAAATGGTCAATATTTAGCTCATTACCTTGCTCCATACAAACTTTACAAAGCTAATGAATAGACTTATCAATAATTGTTACCCAAAAGTCCTAAAGTGGTAAACACCATCTTGGCCATCCTTAAAGGCAATAACAGCCCTTTTTAGCCATCCATATTCTGTTATTGTTAGTAGGCTAATTGCAACATAAAAAAAACATTCCAAAAAGACAAAAAAGCTAAAAATAAAAAAAAAATGTCAAATAAATAAAAAAATTCTCAAAAAATAAGTCATTGATTTTATTTTTTTTATCAAAAAATGAAAAAATCACCAACCCTGGCAATTAGTGAGTTGAGCAGCATTTCCCTGCCTCTAGATGTAAAGTAAAAAGTTTAAATTTGAAGAACTTGATAGAACTAGGAGGAAGATATTAATTGCCAACTCATTGGCTGTACTAGTTGGGGTTTAGTGTGTCTTATGAAATATTTTCATTCTAAAATGGAATTGTACTGCTAAAAAATTGTTGAATTTCAATTATGTATGATTTTTTTCCAGATTATCTACAGAAAGTGTTGATTATCTTGCTATATATCTTCCACAGCATGACTTGGAAACAGAATCCTCTGCCTGACAGTAAGTGTTTAAGATCTTATAGGGTTTTGCAGCCCTTTTCCAAGTTCAAACTTAGATATGGTAGCATTTTTAATCACTCCTTAGTGCCAACTTTTAGGCCTCTGATTTATATCACCTATCCAATCTATTTAAAATTTTTGTCTTATATGAATTCTTTTTGTTTTGTCATGAAGGTTTTTTTAATGATGCTTGTTCATTTCCTTTCTCATGCTTTTATCATTTTGTATGGAAGACTAATGATAGTTTTTTAAGGATTTAAACTCTAGTTGAGAATTTTTCATTTTAAGAGCAACATCAGGCTGCATAAATTTATTACTTGTAATTGCTTTGAAACAATGAATTTATGTGTCATTTTGAGTATGTTATGGTAGCATATTATGTCCCTCTGATATTATGAGTTGTTCTCCGGAATGCTCTGCAATATTTGAACATGTGCTTATTATAATAACATTTTCTTTTTCTATTTGGAATGCTTATTTCCTTCAGTAATGAAAATTATCAATATTGTACATCATTAATTATGAATTAATTGGATTTAAGACATTATGTAATTATTGTCAAAAAAGAAGTATGGTAATTTCTATCAGTGGTAATTTTTGGCATTTGAATTCAAATGCAGAAATGGGGCTATAAAATATTTTACTCTTGTTATCCATGGATATGAAATATTTTGATCTGCTTAAAACACCAAAGATGTTCTCACACACTGCTACAAAAATATAATAAGGAATACTATATTTCTGCTAAACTTGCTTAATAGGCCATGCATTAAAGTATTGAGTTAACACTGTATTCAAATTAATGGAAACTCTTTGTTCTGAGTGTTTTGCATTTTTTCCCCAAATTATTTGCTTATATAGAATTCATTATTTGTATAAGGATTGCTAATTGTGTAAATGTGGAACATGATAATTGAACACATCTTGCATGAAAACCTTTTCAGCTGAAATTTGGTTATATTTTGGCTTAATTCAAATTCTAATTGTTTCACAGAACCTGAAATCCCAGTGCGGTTACCCCGAGAAGCTGGGGGACAGGGCACACTTGGCAGGCCTGTAAATCTAAGATCTAATTATTTCCAAGTGGAATTTGTGGCAAAGGGAACACAGCTATTTCATTATGATGTGAAAATAAATGATGCTGTCAAAGATGAAGATGATGAAAAAGGGGCAACAGCTGCTCCTCTGCCAGTTGGACTTCCCAAACCTGCAGCTGCTGAAGAAACTGGTGGCAAAGGCAAAAGGCGCAAAAAAGGGCGCGGCAAAGGCCAAAAAGACAGTGAAGCAACTGAGACGGGCACTAAAGAGGAAGCAATTGCTGGAGTGGCTGCAGTTGGGGGGTCACCAGATCGGGAGAAAATGACGGAGCGACGGATCCCCAAAGCCAAGCGTTGCAGGATCTTTGCCAATTTTATTGAAGAAAATCCTGGGGTAATTTTACTCTTCAAAAAATGTTATCAACAATAATATATGTGTTGGCTACTTATTATGTTTTGGTTAACCACAAAAAGTTGAATACTCATTTATTGTCAATTCATGATTATTATTGAATTTGATTTTGGTGAAGAATTATTTTCTTGAATTAAGCTAAACTTATCTGTTAAATAATGCCTAAAATCCCAATTATTTGGTCAGATATTTAGCAACTACAGAATGGCCTATGACGGCGAGGCCAATGCATATTGCTCAAAGAATCCCAGCCAATTTGTTCTGAATCAGCCAGTCAAGTTTTTCTACATCTTTGATGACAAAGTAGACAATAGGAAAAAGAAGTACTTGGTGAGTTAACATTAAACACCTGAAATTTCATTTACTTAGATGTTAATTAGTTGATAGCTAATTGGTTAATTGTTAGAACAAATTGATTAATCGTAATTAAGTACATGTTTGAAACATTCAGTATACCATTGCCATTAATCTTTTTTTCTACTTCTAGTGTGAATAATAGTAGGGTTATTTTATTATTTGTGACTTATTTTTAAGATTTAAATTTCTAATTGTAAAGTGTATTTCAATCTCCATTTCATGTCATTGATTTATAAAATATTAATAACACAAGGAGAGCTAATAACTATGTTGCTCTGCTGAGGAATAATTTATATATTTTTAGATCGAGTGGAAGCTTGTTCAGAGCGCAAAGATATCAGAATTGCTGGAGCATCTGCCAAGACTCAAGGCCTTGCCACCCAGGAGCGCCACCATCTTCCAGATGCTGGAAGTGATGTTCAACTATGAACGATCCCTCAAGTGAATATTAAATGGCTGTTGATTACAACTGTCTGTGTTATTGTTAAACAGTGTTGCACAAATGTAGTACATCAAGTCTTCAAACATGTCTATGTCATATGCATTTGATAAAATGTGTGCATTCACCGTTTCTTGACTTACTCTATTTATTTCAATGCGTACTATTAAAATTTTTGCCAAATTTCAAATTTGATCAAAATGCATCAATTTATTAGTTGTTAAAGCTTCCATGTAATAGGTATTCTGGTAATATTTCAGATTTGCAACAGTTGGCCGCAACCAGTTTTATTCACAAGAGAATCCTCAGTTCGGCCAGAACTACCAAATTAGCGGCGATAAAGAAGGCGTGATCGGATTTTACTGTTCACTGAGAGCGCGGTGTGGGTGGAAAGACACAGGTTGTCTTATGCTCAATCTTGATGGTGAGTGTTGAACTATTTTTGTTGTGCAATCTTACCCTAACTCACGGTTATCCGACTTATTCCTATTGTTTTCAAATTTGGTGACACAATTTGTGATGCAGCTCTAGTTTTTGCAAACATATTTTCTTGTCGATACTTAGCCTTATAAATACCATGTCATTCTAAGTTTACTTTAGTCTTTGCTAAAAGAAATAATTGAATGATCTCAATTCATATCATTGCATCTTCCTATCTCCTCTCATTTTCTCTTGTCTTCACTTCATAGAGGCTCTTCCCTTAAGTTTCATGGATCAAAACTTCATCTACATTTTTGTTCGAACACATGGTATATTTTGCCTGACGTTAATACCATAACTTTTAACCTCCCATGGCTTTAATCATCATCTTTTGCTAGAGTTATTTTTACTGGTTGCATGTAGAGTGTGGAGTTGTGTTGTTAGCTTTCTCTTGCGCTTGTCCTTCTATATGCACCACCAATAACGTCTGATCTCACTCATAATGATCATTATTAATACATGCATTAATATTTGATTAATTGTGTAGATTACGGCTATTATGAATAACTAATGTGTATATTCTGAACTTTCAGTCTCCCATACGGCCTTCTACACAGTACAACCACTGTTGGCTTTCCTGCAAAATACGTCAATTATTGGCCCCGGGATCCCAAGAACCCTTGACCGGCGTGCCATTGATGCCATTGAAAAGGAAATTGTGAAGAAAGACGTGCGGGTCAGTATTGTCTTGAAAATCCGTGGAAAAATGAGTACATTCCATCTATTCCCAAATTATTGAGCACAGAATTACTCGTGTTTTTTTGAAGTGTAACAAGATTTCATGAAGTTGTGTTTATTTGCCCTATCATATAATTTATCCAAGCTTTACTGACGTACCGTTTTAGACATGATCAGTATTTCAGAACGACCTTATAGGATACCTATCCCAGTAATACCTATCCCACCCATAATCTATTTACAATAGGAATAAAATTTTTAACTGTCACCTAATATATTCAGCAAAGAGTGAATTGCTAACTGCCAAAACTGATCTCAAACATATAAGTTAACGTCGAATGTTAGTAATTTTAAAATGGCCTCTATCCTCCAAACTCTTTAAAGTCCTCTAATAATTATAATTGAACTTTCACAGATCGTGACAACTCACGGCCTCTACAAGCGCCGCTACAAAGTGACGGGCGTGAGTAAGAAAAACAGTTTGACGCACACCTTCACGGTGGAGAAGGAAGGCGTCAGCCGGCAAGTGAACATCGTCCAGTACTTTCAGGACCAATACAAGTACAGGATACAGTATCCCGAGTTGAATTGCATCAAAGTCGGAACCAAGGAGACATTACTTCCAATTGAGGTAAAGCTATGGCTGGAGTATTTTCAAATTGATCTTGTATACCGTGAAGTCACGGACACACGACATGACGAGCACAATTGGGCATTTTTTCCATAAATGAGAAAATGCGTTAAAAAAAAAGTTGAATGAAAAAAGAAAGAAAATGCAAAAACAAAGCACATGGATGATTGCATGGTCAGATAGTGGCTTGAAGATTTAACGTTTATATTGACACTTTATTGTATTGTGTAAAATATAAACCTTGTCTAGCATACTGTCTTGGCGGCTTGCTTCCCAGCTGCAAACATTGCTAACGCAGTTACTTCCTATAGTTTTTTTCATTAGAATTGGTGTTTTTTTTGCATAATTGCTAATACTTATTCTTCTGTTCTGCATCAGCCTTGGCTGTTTTGTATCGGCCTTGCCTATCCTGTATCGGCTTTGCCTATCCTGTATCGGCCTTGTCTGTTCTATATCGGCCTTGTCTCTTTTGTATTGGACTTGGCTTTCTTGACAGGTGTGCACAATTGCACCTAACCAGCGTATTAAAGGCAAGCTCAAAGACGACGAGACTGCTAATTTCATCAAGCAGACGGCAGTGAAGCCCCAATTGCGTTTCCAGCAAGTGAACAATATTGTGGCAGCAAACAAATTTCCTGAGGACAGGATGCTGGAGAGTCTCGGTGTACGCATTAAGGCAAACGTGAGTAACGTTCATATTCTCTTGTGATAAATTAACTATTGGTGTGTTTTCCTGTACACTTTCAGTTGTTTATCTTTTAATTCAGTCGATTATTCAGTATTTATCGATTGTGTTTTCTAATTGAGATGTTTTCCGATCAAATTTCTGTCAAAGATTTTAGGCCATTACACAGAACCATATCTGGCTTAGTCTTGAAGTAGGTATTATTTAAACTGAATTAGGCATGTTCCTGAACGTTTAATCCAATAATGTAGAAGACGTCCATGGGGAAGACTAGGTTTGCTCCAGTCGCTTATGGGGTTTTCCTAAGAATGCTCCAGTTGCTTATGGTTTTTATCCGTGGAAGAGCAGTCGCCTTTATGTTTCAGGCGCTGTTAACTTTTTTTCGCTATAATTTCTCATTTTATGTGTTAATAACTAATACTCTTGTTCAGTAATTAGTACTTTATGAAGAGATAATGAAAATATTCCCACAGTCGATAGAGAATTCGAATTTCCAGGCCTCGTTGTTTATGCAAATTGCAGAGATATGTAATTTCTCCTTGATATCTTTTTCTTTCAAGTTTATTTTCACAGCAACGACGCTGTGAAAATAAGATAGTTTAGTTCTATATTTCCAACCACGCCATCGCGTTACCATTGCAAAAAAGTTATTTATTGACGAGTCAGTTGTCTCTTAATTATATTTATTTAAACGCCTTGGCGTCGTTTCATAATTCAAGTTTCGTGGAAAAAATGCAGAGAATTTTTTAATGAGATAGAGGACGAATTTGTCGATGTTTTGCTTGATATTTTAAATAACTTTTTAACGTAATTAATTGTGTAAACGAGATCACGCCACAAATAACAATTTGTTTAGTAATTCTGGTATTCATTCCTGTTGAAAGGCCATTCGCAGTGTATGTGTGAACACCCTATGGACTTTAAAAGTTAATAATGGCATTCTCGTTGTGTTTCAAGTAAAATTATTCATGGGCAGCCTGTGGACTTCAAAGGCCGCGTCTTGGATCCCCCCGTCGTGGAGCTGATGGGCGGCGCCAAGCCCCGCGTGGAGCGCGGCCAGTGGAGGGCAGACCGGGACGGCTTCTTGCTGCCCGCCGCCCTCGATCATTGGGCTGTCCTCAACTTCAGCCGCACCAGAAGCCTTGAGTGAGAATCTCGGCATAAAATCTTTAGCCACCAATTTTCTTGCGAGTGCAAAACACCTAACTGCTGACAGTAATCATTGAAAGAAATTTAACGGGCAACATATGTATATGGCAACTTGGTCATAGCGCAGCTTGAAATTAAATTCGATATATTTATCCGAGGGGACGAATCAGCATCATACATGAACAATAACGTCATTTTGTAAGGCAACATTCATGTACAGCTGGATGCTAAATAGTTAATTGTATAAGAACAGAATTACTTTAAGGGGAGCGTCTACTCTAAAATTAAAAATTGCCACTTTTTCGGTTTTTATACTCATTTTAAAGCTGACATTCTGCCCTATCCAACGGTACCACTGCCATCTCTCTACGTTGATTTATGATTTCACGGCATTTCATGAAAGGGGGGTGTAAATAGCCGAGATAAATTTTAGGGTAGACGCTCCCCTTAATGTCTTCTCTTGAAAAATTGAGTGCCTACATAGAACACGTTATCTTATGTTTTAGCAGCAAAAGAAATGATGTTTTAATCTGTTGAATGCTCTCAGTTTTCATGTGAAATGCTCTCGGTGTTCATTTGTACGTTTTGTACGCTGCAGTGACTTCATTGACGCGGTGATGACGACTGCGCGTCAACGAGGTATGAAAGTCCAGCAGCCCTACCACGTGAGCCAGCAGCTGCGACCTGAGGAGGCTGAAAGGAGGCTCATTGAAGCGCATTCCAAGAACAAGGATGTTAGAATTATCGTCTGCGTCATCGAGAAAGGAGGAGATCAGTACAGTAAGTGAGAGGTAGTGTTGTACACAATATTTTTATTCTGTAGGCACACTGACGAAGAAGTTATAAATTGCTAAATTTATAACTTCTTCGAAATTGTTTGTATTGCTTGCTCTTGAGCTCTCATGAATCTTGGCGCTAATATACAGTTTTGGTTCGTAATCTGTCATGCTTTGAAGCTCAACTGACGTGCCTATTTGTTCCTTCTTAGTTATGAAATCTTGCTCAGAATCATGGAATCCAAATTCAACCATATGCCGGGTACAATTCCATATGCATATATGCCAGGGTAATGGGAAAAATTGTACTTCTGAAGGTATATTATTGAAGACATGAAGATGGAATTCTGCTTCTCAAAACAAGCGAACATCTCGGATCGATTATTGTTGATGACCTTTTCTGAATTCAGTTCAATTTTCAGTAAATTTCCAGGAAATTAAACTTTACGTGAGATATCATACATATCTATGTATCTTATTCATGGCTGACATGAAATATTTTACGAGCAGAGATCATCAAGGAGACCGGTGATCGAGTGTTGCGTGTGATCACTCAGTGCGTTCTGTCCAAAAACGCCTACCGCCCAAACCCAGCCACTATTGGCAACATCCTGCTCAAGATGAACGCCAAGCTCGGAGGAATCAATCATAAATCTTTCTATGCTGCTCAGCCGTATCATCAGGTGAGACTTCAGCTGAGCGGTGCTATTTCTATTTCATTAAATATTTATTATACCAACATTTAATTCGTCTCTATGGTGAAAATGGCCATTTCCGCGCCTATTACTTTTGCGTTCTGGTGACGCTTTTGTGACCTGGATTTCTAGATGATTGATAAGAAATTTTGACTTTGAAGTTTATTTACCTTGCATTTGTTAGAAGCGCTAAGCAAGTTAAATAAATAAGCTACCTTTTTTGGTGGTTCTTGATAAGTTAATAAACTCACTGAATTGTCCATAGAACTCGTATTGCTTTTGCAAACGATAACGACGGTTAGCTGAAAGATATTATCTTTCATAACTAAATATTTTAATTTAATTGCGAGGATTTGATCGAGTTGGATTATCTAGACTGATTCATCTCACAGTTTTCTTGTTGCTCAATTTATAATGAGCTGCATTACAAATATGCTCTACATTACATGATTGTTACAGCTGTTCGCCGAGCCCATCCTCGTGATGGGCGCGGACGTGAACCACCCGCCATCGCAAGACCGGTCAACGCCGTCGCTGGTGGCGGTCGTGGGGTCGCTTGACCCAAACGCTTGCCGCTACGCCGTCGAGGTGCGCCACCAGGCCCACAGGGTCGAGATGATTGAGGAGATGAAGCTCATAACAATGTGAGTTACTATGTTATACTTAGTCAAGATGAACTAATTTGAGACAGTCGCATAGTCTGTAGTGCAGTCATCTTTGCCTGACTTATCACCATGTAAGCTTCTATGTCATACCTAGTCAAGATGAACTAATTTGAGACAGTCGCATAGTCTGTAGTGCAGTCGTCTTTGCCTGACTTATCACCATGTAAGCCTCTATGTCATTCCTACTGAAGGTACACTAATTTGAGAGATTGTCGCTTAGTCTGTAGTGCAGTCATCTTTGCCTGACTCTAATCATCATGTAAGTTCTCTTCCATGTGGTGCAGTCATTTTTGCTAAATTGGACCCAATAAAATTTTGGTTTCTGGTTTTACGTGACAATTTCTTAACCGACAGTTTTGTGTCTGAATAATTTCGGCCTGGAATGTATGATTCAAAGGTTATTTCGCGAGTTGAATTAGTCAGTTACCGTATTACTGGGTGAAAATGCTGTGGATTACCAGGTCACTAAATTTGGGGTCTATCACAGAGCATTATAAGGAGAATTATTATTAGTGAGTAATTCTTCTTTCTTTTAAATGTTATAGTTAGCTAGCTTCAATTTGTTAATGGCAAGTCATGTTTTTAATACAAGTTTCTTCTTAATTCTTTTTTCTATCTTGGCTTAAATTTTTTTTTTTTTTTTTTTTGGCATTTCCGATCATTTTAATAATATATTCATGATTAATTGCCTATATTTTTAATAATCCCCCTTAGTAAAAAATTATTCTTCTGAATTGATACAACTAAGTTATTTGTGTGTAGATGCAAATATAATGAATAAGAGGAAATTTAACTATTACACCCATGAAACGCACCTTTAATTATGATTCAGTAGGAAAACGTGAATGGTCTACCTCTACACTGTCAGCTTCATGGAAATTACCATGCCTTGTGATCTCGTGTGGTTATTCATTGCTGTTTGGTTTCTTTTCATGGGCAGTGATTTCTAATGAGCAGAGTGCTCCAAAAGTTGAGTAGAAGTATACTTGTATTAGATTTATTTCACTCTACGTCATATCCTCCGATTTAATTTTTTGTAGATGAGGAAATTGCCACCCTTTTATTCATCGCTTTGCTGATGGCTTATCTAAGCAATCTCTTGACATTTCTCCAATCAGGAACCTGTTGAAGCAGTTCTTCGCACAGACCAAAAGGAAGCCCACCCGCATAGTGATGTACCGCGATGGTGTGAGTGAGACGCAGTTCAACGCTGTCGTTGCCTACGAACTGCGCGCCATGCGACAGGCGTGTCTCGAGCTACAGCCTGACGGCGAATACAAACCAACCATGACCTTCATCTGCGTGCAGAAGCGTCACCATACACGGTACTGCAATCTCTACGTACACAGATGCATAAACTTTCATCGAACTTTAGCTTATAGGGTTTGGTGTTATTACAAAATGTAGGTACGGTACTCGTATAACTGATCAATAAATATATCAATGTATGATAACTACTTGAGCATTCACCTGCACATTGTTTTAAGTAATAAATCTCTGCAAACGTTCATCAAACTTTAGCTTATAGTTTTCGGTATTACAAAATGTATGTACTCGTATAACGGATCAATAAATATATCAATGTATGATAACTACTTGAGCATTCACCTGCACATTGTTTTAAGTAATTGTTTTAATTAATTATTCTCTGCCTTATGTCATGGAGAGTGAACCAGTGTTAAATATTTCTTGTTGATGTTTTACCTCAGACTGTATGCGGCGGATTCAAGGGACACCGATAGGTCTGGCAACGTGCTGGCCGGCACCGTCGTGGACCACACCATTACCAGCCTATCCAACCGGGACTTTTTCCTTTGCAGTCATGCTGGTTTGTCCAACCTCGTCAAAAATTGCTTTCGAGAAGTTGTAATGCAAATTTTTTCTAAGACATCAATTAAACTGTTGCTGGTCTCCAAAATTCTCTATTCTATCCCAGCGCTGTTAGCAACAGTGATTTATTTTTTCAATTCTTCTTGAGAATTAGGTAGAAAAGATATTTCTCTATGCCCAGATGGCGTTGCTAAGTTGTCGGTTATTTTGAACTTAATTGGCTGATCAGTTCCTCTTAGGTACTAATATTATTATTTAAGAGTCTCGTCGTACTTATTATATTGTGTTACTGTTGCAACCAAGATTGAGTTCAAAGCGAGATAATATTACAGGCATACAGGGGACGAGCAAGCCGTCCCATTACACGGTACTGTGGGACGACGCGGACATGCACATGAACCAGCTACAGCTCCTGACGTACTCCCTATGTCACAACTACGCGCGCTGCTTCAGGAGTGTGTCCATACCGACACCCGTGTACTACGCGCATCTTGCCGCCGCCAGGTTAGCTGCCACGCAAATATTGAATCACATCAATTATGCATTCTTTGGTTATAGTCTGGTGGCATGTAACAGCAGCCAGATATTGCTAAATAATTATGTAAACATCTCATAAATATTATATTACATGTTCTGTTATGTAACAATTAACTCTACTAAACACCTACTTTTTCTCGGGTTTTTCCGCTGTTGATTAACGCACTAAAGGCGCTCGTGGACTATACTAAAAAAACGGCTACTTACATCATAGAAATATTTTATTTTTCATATATATTCAGCTGCTGATTGCCACATATGATCAAACCTCTAAAATCAAAAACGTGCCCAGTAATCAGATTAAATCAATCACATGCATGATCATTTTTGGGTTAGAAGACGATATTATTGCAAAAAAATTGGCTAATGTAGAATTTTCCTTGCTCCTCTGTTGTTGAATGTTGGAGTGCTTATGATTTACTTGTTTGCAGAGCGAAGGTGCACTTGGCAGGAGCCCAATGCAAGGATCCTGGGAGGTGGGGGCTGCTGGCGCTCAACAGCTCTACTGGCTCCTTCAACGAGGATGACTTGATAGAAGCGACGCGCGTCGAGCGCGGCACGCCTGGTCTTAGTAACCAAATGTTCTACCAGTGAATTGGTCGAAAAGAAACCCGTTTATTTTTATAGCTTCATGAGCTTTTTTCGATTGATTCGACACTTGTTGACTTGATGGAAAAGAAACCCGTTTATTTTTAAAGCTTCTTTAGTTTTTTCGATTGATTCAACACTTGAATATTGGTGAAAAATAAACCCGTTTATTTTCAAAGCTTCATTAGCTTTTTGAATTAGTGTTTTCTGTAGTGTTGAATTAGTGTTTACTTATATGTGTTTATTTGTAACTTGGTTGTTTTGTGGCATTAAGAAACTATAGTTTTGCTTTCACTTCATAGTGGCTTAAAACCATAGAGAGGCTCGTTTCGCCAAAAAATATGATTTTATTGAATTTTTGACTCTGGAACTTGTTTTAACACTAGGTACTTCAGTGATATTCCTCTGACAGGAGAATAGGTAAGTTTCTTAACGAACTACTAGGTTTTGCCTCGCCTTGAATGATCTTAATCTCTTCTGGTCATGTTTTTATATTTTTTTTAACTCCAGGGGTATTCTTTTCTATTGGACAGAAGTTTTTTTTTAAGATTCCATAGCGGCTGTGGTACGTTTTTATTTAAATATAACTGCTTTTAGATGTGTACTGATCGATAACAAATGTCATGAAATAACATAGTTTATCTGCTCAGATTAAGATCCGTTGTCTCTCAGCGAGACTCATCTTGATAGATGTTTTATCTTCTGTATTTAAATAGTCGCGCTCGAGTGAGCAGCGTCACTTCTGTTTCGGCCTGAAATGTGCTCCTAGTATAACCAAATATATAAGCTTTTGAGATGGTTGTGATTTATTTTTATTCCAAGTGAAATGGTTCGCGTTTAGGGGACTATACTCTGTTGTTACTGCTTCAATTTTTGTTGTCTGTGGGAATTTTTCACCGAGAATTTGCTATGACCTGGTTGACCCGTATTTTTTTATTTAAAAAATCAGATTCAATTAAATAGTAATACTATATTTGTTTATTTTAGGATGCTTTGAAAACGGTGTTGGGCTAAAAATTATGTCCAGTTGTAAGTTTCCTCCGACACGAAAATTTATTTTATATGGAATACTTTTTTTAGGAAATTAATATATATGCGAGAATTTCACATTTTAAAATCCAGTTCTGCTAATATCTTGGTTCATGATTTGTCTTGTCTGAAATTTATATATGATCGTTTCAGTGTAACGACTGGGTAAGGCTGCTCAGTGGTTACCGTTATATGGTTACAGTTCATCATACAAGGATTGGAGCAGTGCATTGCAGGTTCGGTTTCCGAGCAATATATAAGAATTCTGTGAAGTCAATAATCGGCGCCATGCGAGATTTTTTCTATTCAGTGCTGACATTTACCATTATTATATTTTCTGAATATTGCTATCATTATTTCTACTGTTCAATTTACAACAAATTCTGTAAGGAAACCTTTGCATTATTCGTTCGATCATTGAACTACTTGATTAATGTTTTCTTCTTTTTTCAAGTGATTCGAATGAATGCTATAAACGGATAAGGTAGTGACAAGTTACAAAGAATGAATTAGAAAAATATATATTAGACAACAAAGGCTTACTTTCTTATGATGTGGAATACTAAGATCAGGGAATGGTTTGATTTTGGGTGTATTCCTGAAACGGTGAAAAATAGTTGCGGTTATGCCCGGTGGAAATATTATTTCTTTGAATTAAGAAATATGTGTGATTAACATCACAATTGTGGAAGTTCACTGAGTGGCAATAATGCTTACAATATGAGTTTCAATATATTTAAAACCGTATGAAATAAAGTGTAGAAGTACGAGTGAAAAATATTAATTCTTGTTGATATAGCCGTGGAGCCAACGCTCTACCTAGACATGCATTGCACAGCTACACTTCAGCTTCAGAGTAGCGAAGTCGCAGACCACGACAGAAACACCAGTAGGCAACGGCTCTAAGTCACTTCGCCGAAAAAAGGATAGTCTTCATTGAGGCCCTATCTCCACATCTTGCTGCTGTAAATTTAGTTATGTAGGGTCCGAAAAATATTGCGCAGGTAAGAGTCGGGGTGAGATTGGAGGTTGGGCCATGCTAGGGTGTGACCTCCAAGAACACTTACTGATTGGATCATTCATTGGCTGCAGGCTTACGGCGCTATGAATTCTAGCACATACCTTCAAAGGCTACTCTGCCCTTCAGCCTGCTTGCGCATGGGAAGAAATAAAATGGTGAAGGTGATATTGGGCAATGCTATCCACGAACCTGCATCCAGCCCAGTTACCGGTTGAATGTGATCTAGTCGAATAAGTGCAAAATGGCAGGCCATTATTTCGTTGAGGTCTATACAGAATAATACTCGGTCCAATTATGAATCCAAGGGTTCAAAGTTACATTATGGGTAAAAGAATGTCGTACTAGGTACAAAGTAGTTTTAGCTATCGCTGGCGAGCTGAAAACACGATTTTTGATTAAAATGAACTATGGACGAAACTCTATGGACCGCCATGAACATGGAGGGAGCGCTATAACCGCCAAAAAACAATGGACTAAATGAGTAGTTCTTTGGCGGTTTGTACACGTTTCACATGAACGCAAGCATCTTTTCCCGCCTGCGTCTTAAAACCGCTTTCTCAGCTGTAGTTTGGTTAACGTAGACATAGACCTACTACGATTTCATTTAAATTCATTATGTTGCATTTTGCATCGTTCAAATTTTCTGAAAAATGTCAAAACTTTATTGAGCAGGGTGAGATTAAGAATCAGATGACCTTAAACTTGATTATTTAGGAGACCCCTGGGGCCCTGGTCCCTGGAGCATGATGAACTCTTTATTGGACTGCAATTAGGCTGGGAAGGGTCCGCTCACTCCGCTGGGTCATCGTCATCCTGCTTTGGAATTTGATCACCTTTTTTCTATGGAGTATTCTACTGCGCCTACACCGTAGTCAGTAGTGTAATTCAATTAATCATAACTTCATGAGCTAATGAGAGCAACCACCACATACCTCATGCAAACCGGTCGATTATCTACTATGTAGCTGGTAAAATGCACTGGATTAAACTGCGATTTGCCCTAAACGAGAGAATTGTTGATAACAAGGAGAGCTCATGCTAGCAAAGAAGAAAATGAAATTAAGAGAAACACGCTGAAGACTTCAACTAAATAACTATTGCTGAGTCCAGGTGTTACAAGCGGTCAACGTGCGACTTCTTTTTCACCTACAACCCGCCATAGTGGCAAATCAGAGCTTTTTTAGAATCAGTTCATTTTTAATTTCCTCATTTACTCAAGATTTAAACCAATTTCTCAAGTATGATAGGTACTGCTGGTAGGCCAGGATACCTACTGCTACTTTACTGGTCTACTTACAGGACTCAAAAATGAACTTGAGGGAGTCAGGGAGAGTCTAAAAAACTCTCTGCTTTGCCACTATGCAACCCGCGACCACCACCACCACCAACTTCATGCATAGTGGCAAACCAGAGCTTTTTTAGAATCAGTTCATTTTTAATTTCCTCATTTACTCAAGATTTAAACCAATTTCTTAAGTATGATAATGCTGGTATCCATGATACTTTACTGGTCTACTTATAGGACTCAAAAATGAACTTGAGGGTGAGTCTAAAAAACTAAATGCTTTGCCACTATGAGTCTTCATGAGCACTAATAATAAATATTTATAAAATATTGACCCAATATTTTATACTAGTTTTTCATAGTAGGCTATGAGATTCAGAGATTGAAGGGGGTTCTGGAGGGCAATGGCTGTCAGTCTGTCACTGAGCAGTGAGCACTGTCCCTCCAAAACTGAGTGCTCAATTTTCAAGTGACATTTATAGGGTAAACGCGGTATATTCCGACATCGTAGCCTCGTAGGTAATTCCGTCACCTCTCCAGCTTTTCCTTTATATTAAGCTTTGTTTTAGTTCCATGCGTTCATTGATGGTTGAAATAGTGACGTCATAGTGGCAAAGCAGAGAGTTCTTTAGACTCTCCTTCAAGTTCAATTTCAAGTCCCTATAAGTAGACCAGTAAAGTATCATGGATACCACATCTATGTACATAGACTTAAGGTTATCTCATTATTAACAACTAGTGTTTTCATTGTTAAGTTATCGAACTACTGAAGAAACCTATCGACTATCGACTGCATAAATCCTATCGACTATCGACTGGCATGCGGTTGTTCAACGACCAGATGACCTTGAGATAAATTTTACAACGACTCTTGTGCCACACTATGAGACCTGGGCTACCCAGTGAGATCATCGAAAAATGTGTCAAATTTGACAGTTGACCACTTGACCTTGCTCTACCAAATAGAGAATAACTGTTTGTATAGGAAGAATATTATGGTTTGAGACTTTTAAATACGTCTGTGAATATATTAGAAATCCTTTAAGTATACTTGTATTTGCTGATTTCAAGTGGTAAATAAATTAATAGATGATTAAGTTGAGAAATGGATTACAACACATGAAAACTAATTCCGTCATAACTTGAATTGGACACACACAGATCGTTCCAAGCTGTGTACAAAAATTAAAATTTGCTTAATTAAAAGCTTAATAGTTGTTAATTAAAAGCTGTATTAAGTAGTACCGGTATTCAATATTCATTAGTGTTCTAATTCAAAGCCGTGTGGCGTGTTGTATTCCAATACAGCTCACAAAGCAAACGGAATTCGAACACGTGGATGACGGCATTATGTATCAGTAGAATTTGAAGCGCGGACGGAATACGCCTCTCCACGTGCCGAATATAGCCACACACAGTGACGGAATATAGGGATTTGGTAGGTTTACATTCTGAAGGCTTTTAAATAAATATGGCAACATTTTGTGACGTTTCGTCATTGCTGACGCGTAGTGCGGTTTTTTTAGAGTCACCTAAAGCAAACAGAACTTGAGTAACGCATACAGTTATTTTTTTATAGTTTTTCATTTCTCGATGCGTCCTTAATGTGACTGAATATACCGCGTTTACCCTATATCATTTGATTGGCAATTAAAAAATCTAGCTATTCTTGAGCCATTTTTTTTTTTTTTGTTTTTGTTTTGAAAATATTTTGAAAAAAAGGGGAGAATTCCAAAAATGTTTGAAAATTCTAAATTTTTCAGAAAAATCTTCTTAACAAGAGAACCAAAAAAAAAACTAAAAAAGTGGCCTGAGAATCGCTAGGTTTGGTCTTTACGCAGCAAATGATATGTGTCTCGATGTAGTAGCATGTGATTTGCAAGTTATTAGGGTAAAAGTGGTATAATTCAACTTGGTAATACTTAAGATTAAGTGCATCCAAAAAAAGGGTGTTTTTTGTAATTATATGTTTTTTGAGGTGTAGATAAAGAATCTGAAATCTGTTTTTGGCGGTCGGCATCAGAAACCAATTTTTTTTCCCCAAGGCTCTAATTCGTCGAAAAAAATCTGGCAAAAATTGGCGAAAAAACTTAACCTAACCATGGTTGCAATGTCGTGGTTGCCTGCAAAGCTGCAATATCATGGTTGGCTTGGTTGCAAGAGTATATGGGTCACTGAGGCTAAGTTAAAAACGCTATAAATACATGGATATTGGGGCCAAGATTTAACTTGCATTTTATCTTAGAAAATATATAAAAATCGGCATATATAAAAATTGGTTTTCCGATGCCGACCGCCAAAAAAGGATTTCAGATTCTTTATCTACACCCCAAAAAACCTATATATGAACAAAAAAAAATGCCTTTTTTTTGGATGCGCTTAATCTAAAGTATAATACCTTCCGACACTTTAAGGACGTAGCAAAAAATGAATGGCTATGAAAGTACACCGTACGCGCAACTTGAGTTCTGTTTGCTTTACGTCACTCTCAAAACACCGCACTACGCGCCAGCAACAATGAAACGTCACAAAATGTTGCCATATTTATTTAAAAGCCTTCAGAATGCAAACCCACCAAATCCATATATTCCAACACTATGTGTGACTAAATTTGGCATTTTGTGAGACTAATTCCAGCGGCGCTACAAACTCTACTAATTCGTAATGCTGACACTCTTGTGTTACTATGTGTGACTAAATTTGGCATTTTGTGAGACTAATTCCAGCGGCGCTTTCTATGTCAAATAGTTTTTGAGTTGTGGGGTTTTTTGTTAAAAAAACGAAAAGTGGTCTATGTTACCCCGCCGGTCTAAGTTACCCCATTTTACGGTAGTCATTTTTTATTTTACATATGTGTAGCAAGTTTGGAGATGATCCTTCCCTAAATATAGAAAATAGATTTTGACCTACATGCTCCCCTTAACATAAAAGTTAAAATATTTTAAATATAAAAAAATACCCACATCTTCCATAATAAAAATAAACCCCCACTCACTTAGCAACTGCTGACTCAATTGCCATTAAGCTCTAGCAACTGCCAACTGGAGTCTAGACCATTCAGCAAGATGTGTGATTTTTTGTGTTTATGTATATCATTTTGCTCCCTAAAATGATCTCTGCAGTAAACTTTGCTTTGTAGTGACTAGTGTGTGATGTTATTATTACAGTCAAGTTTAGTTTGTTGTCTTCAATTATTGTTAAAGAACTAATTCATCTTGTCAGTTTAATTAAATTTTTCAAATGTCTGTTTGATCTTTTGAGTATGTCATATGGTATTGAAAAAGTGAGTATGAATTTCCCAAATTATTACATACTGCCTTTCAATTTTTAAACTTGAACTTTTGGATAAAAACACTGGCCTATATTGATTGAAAGTAAAATATACGAACCACCATTTTTAGAATTTCATCCCAGTTCTGACTGTCAAATCTTATGATATCATGTCATCATGTCATAAATATGGTTTCTGTTGATTAGAAGCAAGTCAAGTGCAGTATATATCTGCAAAGTGTTGACTTGTGTCTCATTGACAGTAGCATGTATTTGGGTTACATCCTTACAGGTTTTGTAGATTGTAAGTGATTGTTAGCAATAGATTAATGAACCTCATGCATTCACATTCTCATTTTGTTCTGAAGCCTGGTTAGGTGCACTAAGTTCAGTTGAAGCCTAAGTTAGGCACACTTAATAGGTGGAGAAAAATGGTTTCCTTTATGTAAGATTTGATCTAGTAGTGCTAAAGACAGAAATTTAGAATGATTAAAGTTTTTTGGGATTAAATCTTTTTGGAAGAGCATGGCATGCAACAGGACAAAATGAGTTCTGCATTGGCATCCTAATAAGTCCAACCATTTATTTTGTACATACATGTGATGCTACCCATTTTATCTGGGTTTTATGAACAACATGCTAGAATTTAGAGAAAACCTGGGTAAGTTAGGCAATTTAGGTATAAATAGGAGTTTTACAACTCTATACAAAGCATTGTTGAATTCCAGTAAATGATGGTTCATATACATTTAAGTATTAGGGTAATTTAATCAATGTATGAATATCCCTTATCCCATTGGGCTTAGTCATGATTGAGTTAATTTTTTTTTTTTTGCTCTGGACAAAAAACTATGATATTTTCCAAAAGATTCAGTACTGCACTGAGAGATGAATGTTCCAAAACACTATGTGCTGCATTCAAAATTTTCCAGTGTTAATACAGCAATATTTTGGTAGCAATTTTTATTGATGAATTCATTCCATGTGTTTCATGCATTTGAAGCTATTTATATCTCCCAATTTGTTGCCTTGCTTGTGGAAGGTTCATTAGTTTGTTGGAATATATATTTGGTTAGTTAATTAATTTCTCTTTTCAGTCTGTAATTTTGTTCAATTCTTGCTCCTCTAATTTTTTGGTGAACTTTTAAAAGCCATGGATAGTGACGATGACTGTCTCATTGGTAAGTGCGGGGAAATAATGTTTGTTTCTCTTTAGTTTGTTCTCTCTGTGTTTCTCTTTTCAGTTTGTTCTCTCTGTGTTTCTCTTTTCAGTTTGTTCTCTCTGTGTTTCTCTTTTCAGTCTGTTCTCTCTGTGTTTCTCTTTTCAGTCTGTTCTCTCTGTGTTTCTCTTTTCAGTCTGTTCTCTCTGTGTTTCTCTTTTCAGTCTGTTCTCTCTGTATTTCTCTTTTCAGTCTGTTCTCTCTGTTTCTCTTTTCAGTCTGTTCTCTCTGTGTTTCTCTTTTCAGTCTGTTCTTTCTGTATTTCTCTTTTCAGTCTGTTCTCTCTGTGTTTATCTTTTCAGTCTGTTCTCTCTGTTTCTCTTTTCAGTCTGTTATCTTCCTATTTCATCAATTGCATACATAATGATTCCAATTGCTGTAACCCAGCAGGTTTTTATGAGCAATGTTTTGTTTATGTATGGAATTATTGCAAATTATAAAAAAATTATTGGGGATAATGGTTTCTGTATTTTATTTGATGATGAGATTTATTACAATGATGTGGCTGGTAAATGTATATATGTATAGTATATATGCCGCAAGTTTCAAAACATTTCTCTTATTAAGGTATGAAATTGCTATGAAAAGAACCAAAAGTTATGTGCTGATTCATAAAATACTTTTTTTTATAAATATTTAATTTTTTATTAGTGTGATGAAATTTGAGTGTACATTGGCATGACAAAACCAGTTATTGTATCAATATATAAACATGTGAACTGTGTATGATACTGTAGCTCTGTTTGTTTTAATACTAGTTACTATTACCTCCATGCCTTACCTTTGTGCTAGAGTTTCAGACTTCCCCTGTACTAAGTCCCTGTGCTTATTTCAGTGAAGGAAGACATCAAGTCTCCTGCAGTGAAGAAACCTCAAGTGAAACCTCTAATGAAAACAAAGCAAGGTGTGGATTTAGTTAAATATTAATTATCTTATATCTGCAAATAGTAATGCTTGGAACATAATTGTATAAAAAAAATTTAAAGAATTTATTGGTATTTATTTATTATTATTCATAATAATAATACTATGCTTGTTTTGCTTGCTCATTTGTTTTTTGCCAACAGGAAAATATTTTTTCAAATTTATAAAGAAACTTTATTTGAAATATAAACCTTGCCATATTCCCTTTAAATATGCAAGTATCATAATATAAATTAATTTTTTTAAGTAATTAAATTTCGTTGTTTTAATTTTTTTATATTACCGTATTATTTTTTGTATGATGGCAGCGGTTATGGGCATCCAATGCCTTTGTTGTGATTGGACCATGTTTTCTCCCTGTGCTTTAAGATCATTTCATTCTGTCTCATTTCTCCCTTCTTCATTAATTACACATAAAAATTTTTTTCAACATTTTTTGTCATATTAAATCATGTTATTTTTATGTTTATTACACAATTTATGGTTTTTACAGTTTTTATCATGTAAATATTTGAGCCTTCTTGTATGTCATTGTATGATTGTCTGGGAAGATATATATACTCATTTGTACTTTGAAAATCATTCATAAATACATAATGTAAGAGTTTGTTTGATTTCTTATTGAAATAATTATCTATCCTAATTCAGTCTTTGTGCACTAAAAGCCTTGAAAATGTCTTCTAATTGGGTATATTTTATTTCAGCACGTCTATCATTTGTCCGACTTCCTGGCAAGAGCCCTCGTGATAGCCATGTCACCACCGCTATTGCTGCAAAAGGTAAAGGCACAAAACCTCGCTCAGTCTCTCCTGCTAAAATAAGGAAGAAGCGCCAGCGTTCAGGACCTTCTACGCAGGCTGATCAGCCTAAACCTAAGAAAGCTGGGCGGGTTGTTCCCATTAGAAGGTAATTTAATGATAAAGACATCACATCAAAAGCCTCTGCATGATCTTCATTTACAATAAAATGTAGCCTTGCTCTGAATTGTTATTTCAAAATGTTTGTGGAGATTTTGTTTTATTCAAATTTGTCCGAGCCTAAATAGATGCTGTTGATGTTCCTAAATAGATGTTGATGTAGATGATCCTAAAATACTGAACTTATTTGTGCAGGAAATGTGCTTCTTCTGATGAAGACAAGAGCAAATTAAACCCGTTGAATAAAAAATGCAAACCTGTGACAGAAGAAGAGAAGATCGAACCTGCCTCTTTGTCTCTCCTCCAGAAGTTTGTTTGCAAAAAGCCTACCCACCAAGATGAAGTGTCCACATCTGATGAGACTTATAAGGGTAAAGATAACTCTGAACGACATGGAAATGATTCAGCTATTGATGTTGCAGGGGATGATGAGGATATTAAGTGTCCTGCTAAGAAAGATTCAAGTGACAGTAATGGTGCGGCAGAGGATGAAATGTGCACCCAAGTCGATGATTCTGAAGCAGCCAAATCAGGAAGAAAATCAGTTTTAGAAGTAATTGAAAGTGTTGTAAACAGAGGAGGCAGAGCTTCTGTCAAAACGCGTGATAATAATAATGATGCACTTGAAGATGAATTAACTAAGAGTAACAAGCGGAAAATTAGCAGTGACACAGATAAATCTCCTAGCTGTGAAAAAGAGAACTGCGCCAAGCCACCATCACCTAAGAGGAGCAGAAATGTACTCACTGCATTTATACAAATGGGAGGCAAAAAGTCTCATAAGGGCGTAAGCTCAACATTGCAGGATACTAGCCCTGATTCTGTAGCTGAAAGTAAGTCATCAACCTCTGCAGAAAAGGAGAAAGTGATGGCAAATGCTGATCAACCAGTAGAAACTAGTACAGCTAAGGAGGAGGTAGAAGATAGTAACAGAACTCATCCTGAAGTAATAAAACCCAACAGTAAAAATTGCACGATGTTGAAATATTTTAGCAAGAAAAGTTCGGAATCTGATCTTGCAGTGACAGCAAAAGCTAAGAACAAGTCCAAGTCTCCTCCTTGTATGGAGAAAGAAAGTACAGCAGCCTCTATGTCTGATACAAACAGTACAAATGAATCCTCATCTGCTTCGCTGCCTGAGGATAGTGATGAACCTGCATCGCCATCACGTTCAAAAAATGTAGTGGGAACTCAAGCAGATGCTACAAGCAGGAAGATGATCACTCCAGCTCGGAAAACTGTTCAAGACAATGAAGGCTGCGCTGAGGCTGCTACACCAAAAACTTGTAAAAATAAACTAACTCCTAAGGCTGCAGCCAAACTTGCAGAGAAAAAGCTGCGAGAAGAACAACGTCTCAAGGAGCATGAGGAGAAGCTCAAAGAGAAGGCTAAGAAAGTAGCTGAACGATTGAAATTAAAAGAAGAGAAGAGAATGGAGATTGAGAAACAACGATTGGAAAAAGAGGAACAGAAGAAGAAAAAGCAAGAAGAACAGGAGTAAGTAACTGATTTGTTTAAGATGTATTTGACTTTATTTCATTACTAAAATTTGAGGTATGGTTAGAATTAAAATATTCAGGATTATGCAAAATCCTGTAGTTATATAACTGTCAAGTACGTATGGAATGTATCAGATTTGTTCATGTTGCATTTTTGCTATTACTAGCAGGTAATACAGCTTCTTCGATAAATTACTTGGTGCCTAATTGTCTTGATTATCATTACGAGCATAAATTAGTTGTAGAGAATTTTGTAAGTTTTAATTTATTCAAACTTCAGAATCAAGAATAGAGAAAAGGAAGAGAAGCGGAAAAAGGTTGAAGAAGAGAAGCGTGCAAAAGAAGAAGATAAACGGTCTAGGGAAGAAGAGAAGAAGAAAGCTGAGCAAGAAGAGGAAGACCGTAAAAAGAAGGTGTGAACAACCTCTGATTGCTGATTAGAATTGGGTCTATCCCAGTGGTTCCCAAACTTTTTCAGGCTGGCGCCCCCTTTGGCTCCCTAGTGAATTTCTATCGCCCCCCACTAACACATATAAAATCATACGCCTCATTCTTGAAATTTAGTACGCTGCAGTTTTAAAAGATAAAGGTTAAAGACAAATGTGTAATTCACAAATAGAACCCCGTTTAGTGAACCAATATGTTTTTCAGCTGTTTTAACTATTTCAGCAGTAGAAACAAAGGACGTCTAAGGCAAATTTACGGCCGGTCGCACGACCAATCTCCAAATTCAATTATCAAGTAATATCTACCAAATTAATGAAGGCAGCTCAATGAAACTTGGAACATGTATTCATCAGAACCTAACGGTGATGTTTAGCTCGTAAAAAATTTTCAAATTTCACCTCATTCGTGAGTTATATTGCGATAAAGGCCGAAATTCGCAGTGATCAAAGAATTTCTTCCTAACTACTGAACAGATTCACTACCAAACGGTGATTTTTTCGCTTTTAAAAAATTTGTCGATTTTACCTTCGTTTGCGAGTTTTTTACATTTCACCGTCATTCTTGATTTCACACTTCCTTATATTCGGTAATCGGCTCGTATCGCCGGATAATTTGTCTCTTACATTCGCGGCGATCAAGAAATTTCTTCTAAACTACTGATCAGATTTCAACGAAACTTTGTATATAAATATCTAACTTCCCACCGGTGATGTTTAGCTCGTGACAATTTTTATATTTTGCTTTCGTTCGCGAGTTATACAGATATAGTATATACTGATATATAGCCGTATAACTCGCAAACGAAGGCAAAACGAAAAAATTTTAACGAGCTTAACATCACTGTTGCTGATGTTTGTTATTTAAATACTAAGTTTCATTCAAATCGGTTCAGTAGTTTTGGAATAAATTTCTTGATTACTGCGAATTTAAGCACGTATTGCTGTTTGAATCAAGACTGAAGGTGAAATGAAAAAAAAACTCACGAACGAGCTAAACATTACCGTTCGGTAGTTAGGACTGAAAATTCAGAATTTCGTTCGAATCTGTTCAGTAGTTTGGAAGAAATTCCTTGATCACTGTGAATTTTGGCCCCAAAGTGCCATATAACTATATGGCAAAAACAAATGAAGGTAATAAAAAAAATCACGACCTAAACATTACCGTTAGGTCCTAATGAATACGTGTTCCAAGTTTCATAGAGTTTGGTTCACTAGTTTGAGAGATATTCCTTGATCATTGAATTTGGAAATTGGCCGTGAGACCGGCCGCGAGTCCGACCGTTAATTTGTCCGAGACGTAAACCCGAGAGAGGTTAAAAAACAGATCTGGGTGAAAAACCATCGCTGGGAGTCATGCGCTGCACTTGCTGTGTACAAATCGTCAAACAAACGTTGGGACTTCTGACTTTGACTTCAGACTTCTGCCCCCCAAACGCCCTCTTCTTCCTTACCGCCCTCCAAAATCTTTCCACCGCTCCTAGGGGGGCGATATCGCCCACTTTGGGAACCACTGGTCTAGGCTCTGCCTCGAGGCGGGGAGGGTCAACAACAACAACCTCAGATTACTGTCATTACGTTCTTCTTTTATTATCGTTTGAACTTTCCTCATTTCTTGTTTCTTATGAATTAAATTTGTATTTTGCACCACATTTTTTGTCATTAAATGTAGGGTATTTTGTGATATTTTTAATTTAGGTTTTAATTCATTCATTTTTTACAGGTGGCTGAGAAATTTGCCAATTTCTTCAAAACCGGCAAGGAAGAGCCTGCACAAAAAACTGTTGAGGCTAGAGACAACTCTGGACCTTTCCAACAAATGCAGGTACAATAAATTATTATTCATTCCAAAATAAAAATTTTTAGTTAATTAAAAGTAAATTTATATATAATTCTTTAAAAAGACTATTAAAAAAATGAAGTTAAAACTAAGTGGTGTTGTTCAGGTTTGCCGCAACACAGCACTGGCCCCAACACAGCGCACGCGTCTCAGTGACGACGCCCGCGCATTTCTGGACGATCTCCTTGGGGCCACACCAGGCGACGCGCTCACTACTTACTTGGACGCCCTGCGCTCTGGTGAACATAAACCCATGACCTGCGCTGCCACTCCTCCTGCTGTCATCATTCAAGATTCCAAAGATGATTGTGTTATCATTGGTGAGCATTTACTGTAACTTATTTTAACTCTAGTTCGTCTTGAAACACTTGAGGTATAACTGTGATTTAGTATTGACAGTGCAAGATGTTATGAAAGTAATAACAGATTGACAATAAATCGTGAACATCATTGGAATCCGAGATCATTTTGTACTTAAAAAATGTCTTCTTTACGTGATTCAACATTTAATTTACTAACGTTGTTGGCTGGATGTAGCAGTAAATTTCCTGCTGTTCATTTTATTTCCTGCTGTTCATTTTTATTTCCTGCTGTTCATTTTTGTGTTTTTTATATATTTGAGAACATTTTCTTCTCATATCCGCTATGCATCTTTGCTGCACATTTCAGTCTATTTTATTTTTTTTTTGTTAGTTTTTGCCCTTTCTTAGCCTCTTCGTAGTATAATAAGCACTCGCTAGTCAAGCCCTCTCATGGAGACCTTCCCAGTTGATTTATTTTCATGTCAATAATGCAGAGCAAGAGCCTGAGGACGATGATGACGAGGACGGCTCCGACTTTGCTAGCGAGGACATGGTCGTATGCAGGGAGAAGAATATTAAAGACGCCAAGAACCACAGAGGCAAACTCCTCAAGTTCTGCGAGAATCGCCGTCCTGCGTACTGGGGCACCTGGACTAAAAAGCCTGCTGCTGTGGGACCTAGGAAACCTTTTGCTAAAGAGGAGGTAGGTTGATAACATACAAGCACTGGCGCAGAATGTGCGTTGTAAGCCGAGCTTTCCCTTGTCAGCGGCCGCAAGTGTCATAGGCCGCGACACGATCTTTTCAAGAGTTTGCTGTCAATTGGTCTTATTTATGCAGATATACTGTTCTAATCTAGGTTCATACACGTCTTATGTTGCCTAAATCTTTATTTGCATTTGGTTCCTCAATTCTGATTTATGACATTTTCTTCCTTCTTAGTCAAGTTCATAGTATATAAGCATGTTTTTTTAAACAGATTTATTGTGGAGACATCAAGAAACTCATTTAATCTATTTAGAATTGGTTTGTTGGTAGTTTAAGTTTTGAACAGATATTGAGTGAGTACCATGGAAATGATTCTTTCTTTGCATTAAATTTTGGTCGATTTTTCAAAATAAAATAGTCTGACCAATGTGTAATAAATTCACTTCCTGTGAACAGATCTTTGACTATGAGTACGACAGCGATGATGACTGGGAAGAAGAAGAAGAGAATGGTGAGAGCTTGAGTGACAGTGAAGGCGAGAAAGAAGATGGTGAGGACGAACAATATGAAGTTGACAACGATTTCTTTGTCCCTCACGGC
Source organism: Hyalella azteca (assembly GCF_000764305.2). Classification (NCBI taxonomy): domain Eukaryota; kingdom Metazoa; phylum Arthropoda; class Malacostraca; order Amphipoda; family Hyalellidae; genus Hyalella; species Hyalella azteca. Next base: position 46,298 of record NW_025947564.1, read on the forward strand.
TACCTCTCAGACGATGAGGGTCAGGATGATAAACTCGATGGTTCGGAGGACAACACTGCTGAGGAAGACGGTGCTCACAATGATGCTCCTGCACTCATTGATAACAAGGTGTCAGCCATTAATATTGTGTGCTACTTCACCTTCCTGATGATAACATTACACTCACCACTCTTTGTTGACGAGGTTGGCTGTTTCAATTTAATTTCACAATTATTTTGGGCGAATGCATGTGCTTTTTTCATTATCAAACTATTCTTTAAATTTGAAATTTATTTCTCCTAACCTATTATGTATTTGTGAAAGGCTGTTCACGAATATTTTCCAAGCCTGGTGTGTGTATAAGGGAGTTACTCAAGCTTTTATTCACAATATATACGCGTTTTGATATAGCTGGACGTGAAATTATAATTTTACTTGCAAAGTTATTAGGTGCATCAAGAAGCCTATGTGCTGGATTACAAAATTTGTGATATTTAATTTAGCACTTATTAATTTTATTAAAAAGCATGAATTTCAACTTTTGTTCACATTTTAGATCGCGAGTTTAATGAGATTTCCGTTTTGAACTGGACTGTCCCTAAATAACATTTCTTAGGTTCGAAAATTTTTGATGTGGTTGGGGGGAATGGTATTTTCATACATAAAATTTATCTAGTCTAACCAAACCACACAAGGTTAAGCTGCTAGTATTAAAATGCTGAGCTTCAGTTTTTCTGAAATAAGGTTGAATTTATTGAATGAGATTATTTTATAGTTAGTTAAATAGGATTTTTAGCGCATTTTCTCATCTATGAAAAAATGCACTATTGTGCTCGCAATGTCCGTCCGTCTGTCCGTCCGTGACTTGATGTTTTCGTCGACGAGAAAATGCGCTATCTGTCACTCACTGCAGTGAGTACTGAGTTATTTTTTCCGTTTTATTTCTGATTGCCATGCCATCGTAAAACAGCCGACTATATCATAGTCATCATATGTATACTGATCTATTGATGTAACTTGCAGGAAAAGCTAAAGGCAAAGCAAGCTGAGTTTGAGAAGGAGCTGAAGAAGCAGACCAAGCAGCTCAAGCCACGCGTTCTGGGGTGCCTCTGGCTGCACGAGGAGGAACAGTCCAGCGGAGCTGGTTTGTTCTTTAGCGCACGTGTTTTGTTTCCATACTTAATTAATCTATTTTTCTTTTGCACTAATTATCAAGATTGTTATTAGTTTCGTCTGTATCATGATTTAGTATAATTCATTGTGGACTGTTGAATGACATGCTGGGAAGAATAATTTCAATCTATTTTCTACATCTAAACAAAGATGAACATACAACAGACATCAAATGTTCAACACCGTTCTTATTTTAGAGAAAAGTAATGAAGTTCCTGCAAGCATTCTTAACTCACCGTGGCAATAATTGGCTGCCGCATATAACAAATTTTACTGCCGCTTTCCCCCCTGTGCCATCTCGCCCTTGTCGTGGGGGAGGGGCTTGCGTGTCTCAATGAGACCCGAGGCTGTGCGGTCTCGGATGCAATCATGGCCGAGTGGCTCGGGTGGAGAGTCCAGACTAACAGAGATGGCAAAACGCCCTTCTGGTAACGACCTGGCTCTCTTACGGATACGCAAAGACCTTTCGCTGGATTGACGAACCCTGGCAGGGACCTAGACCCGACCCGCAAGCTTCAATAGTCATGCGTGGCAAGGGTTAGCTGCGGGACTCCTGGGCAGGCGGGGGGCTGCTTAAACACCACGCAATCGGAGTGGCGCCCGTCTTGCAACGTTAGTCAAGTGCACAACCTGCTGCGCCTACGACAACCAAAGCTACATCCGAGCGTACGAGTGTTCCCGTGAAACTACGTGTGCTTGACACCAGGGATCTCCTTGTTGGAGGCAGATACACGGGTGCCTGCTCAGCGCGTCGGACGAACCAAACAACCCGGACCAGGAAAATGACCTCTTTGAATGCGCCTTTTGTACCCGATACCCCGACAACGGAAACGACCTGGACCCTCACTACGGAACCAACCTTGACCTCACCTACCTCCACGTTGATCTCGACGCTGGAGCCGTTTGTTCCACACCCCCAGGCCCCTGGGCCTGGCAGAGCCGGGCAAAACAAGAAATCTAGACACCAAGGGACATGGAAGCAAATGCAGCCAACCCTATAAGCCCGCATCCAAGACTACCCTCATTTCTTCCGCGTCTCATCGACGACTGGTGAGAACCTGGCTGCCATTGATGTAGTCCAGGCCAACCGGCAACTAGTCCATTCTCTGGGCAGTGAGCCAAAAAATGTGCACGAGACCCGAGACGGAGCACTCATAGTAGAAATACAAAACAGAACTCAGAACAACTCAATACTTAACATTAAGACACTGGCAGGTTGTTCTGTCACCGTAGAGCCACACGGTACACTGAATGAAACCAAAGGAACTATTTATTACCGTAATGAGCCCAAGTATACTGTTGAAAATTTGCAAGAGCATCTTAGTCACTGTAAGGTTAAATCGATCTATCAAATGAAAAAGAAGATGCATGGAGCCCTAGTGGACCTACCATTATATGTACTCACATTTGCAACATGCAAGCTCCCTGCCGAGGTGAAGATTGGGTGGCACCGATGCTCCGTGAGAGAGTACATCCCTCGCCCACGCCGATGCTATAAGTGCCAGCGCTTCAACCATGGAGCCAAAACCTGTAGATCAACCACTGCTAATTGCCCCAGATGCTCTGAATAAGCACACGAGTTGCCGTGCCTCCGCCCGGCGAAATGCCCCAACTGTGGTGAACCACATGAGGCATCCTCAACTAACTGCCCCCATTATAGACTTGAACAGGAAACTTTAGCAATTCAAATCAAACAAAAACTAATGTACAGAGACGCCAAGCGTCAGGCGAGTGCTCTAGTTATACGACCAGTCACCACCTACGCATCCATTCTACGCAAGCACCAAGGTCCTGATCGCGTGCTGAATTCGAGACGGACCACCGAACGAAGCTGCGACGTTGTTGCGGCCACCCCAACATTGGAGCCACCACGTGTGCCTCCCACTGACGAAGCCCAGGAGTCCAGAACTTCGACCTGCTCTAATGCTATGACCCAAGCGGACCAAGTCGATACCTCCCTTCCTCCTCCCGTACTGGCAGGAACACCACCCTCATCATCCACCTCCAAACCCTCGACGGCGCCAGCACGCCGTCGATCACCGTCTCGCGCTGTCAGACGCCCGCGAGACCGATCCAAGTCTGTAGAAGGCGAAGGCGCAGCCAAACGACATGGGGCATCGTCCTCGTCTTTGCTAGCGGACTACCCCATGCCACCAAATGTACCCACTTTCCTACCCAAACCGATATCTATATCTAAACTGAATAGTATCCCTGTTGTCTCCTCGGGACGGCCCTCGAGCAAGCCCCTTCGAGTAGAGCCATCAGACATCTCAATGGACACACGCCCTCCGGAACCCTAACTGTGAAATGACAATACTACAATGGAACTGCCGCGGATACCGCGCAAATTCCAGTGAATTTCTGCCACTGCTCAATAACCTCGGACTGGCCTACGTGGGCCTCCAAGAGAGCTATAGTAGCAATTTGTGCCCCGGCCTCCAAGTGGATACAGCGTCCTCACCCACTCGCAGGCTGCTCGGGGCGCTCCGGGCGATGGCCTAATGTGCTTCATAAGTAACGACCGAGCATTCCAGCGTATAGCCCTCCAAACCCCACTCCAGGCAGTCGCGGTGCGCCTCCAGCTCCACCGGCTGCTTACAGTCTGCAACATTTATGTCCCTCCCCGGTACCCTCTTTCCATATATGATCTCGTACAGCTTAGCCGCCAACTTCCGCTCCCTTACCTGATCATTGGGGACTTTATCGCCAGAAACCCAATATGGGGAGATACAAACACCAACCAACATGGAGACATCGTTGAGCAATTTTTAGTGGAGGCTGACCTTTGCCTTCTCAACACAGGAGCCAAGACACGATTCTTCACCCAATCGGGAGAATCATCGGCGCTGGATCTGTCCTTCTGCTCCCCCGATATCGTGCTGGATTTGAGCTGGCGGGTGATGGACTATCTGCACGGTAGTGACCATTTCCCAGTCATCATTAATGTGCTTCCATGCCCCCCTATACATCGAACCCCCAGATACCTGCATGACAGAGCCGACTGGGATGTATTCCGGCGGTTCACGCAGGTCTCCTTTTATGACAACCAAATCCGTAATTTACCTCTCGCCCAATCGATTGACAAACTCATCTCCTTGATCCACGCAGCAGCTAATTGTGCAATACCTAAAACACAGGGAACCCGAAAGCGGCCAAACCCATGGTGGACGCCGGCCTGCACGCTAGCAAATCTGGAACGAAAACGAGCGCTGCGCCGCTTCCAAAGATCTGGCCTAGTAGCTGATAAAATCGCATTCAGCCGAGCTCGGGCGCTGGCGCGGAAGGTGAAGAAGGACGCCCGCTCGACCTCCTGGCGACGCTATGTGTCGGGAATCAATTCGGACACCACCCCATCAAAAGTGTGGAACAGAATCAAAAAGATGTCTGGGCGCTACAGCCCGCAGCCCTCCCCATTCCTGGTACACAATGGAGAACCCGTCTCAGAACCACGTGCATGTGCTGAACTCATCGCTGACCACTTCGCTTCGGTGAGTAGCCGGGACCGTCACACGCCAGCCTTTCGCCAGCACCGCGACAGAATGGAGGCACACCCCCTGGATTTCTCAACAAGCGACACCCAAACGTATAATGACCCTATCACCATGACCGAGGTCAAAGGTATGCTGAAGCAATCCCGTCGAACAGCTCCAGGAGCCGACCAGGTCACCTATCAGATGATTGAACACCTACATGCAACAAGCCTGGAGTGGCTCCTACATATCTACAACAAAATCTGGATCGGCNGTAGCTATAATGTTGACCGCCTCGCAGAGTACCTGAGAGCAATAAACATGTTCGACTGTATATGATCTGGCCAACGCTGAATACATGTGATGCAATATGTTCTTAGCCCATAATGCCCAACGTGACATTCGGCGCGAGATAGCTTAGCAGCTGAAGCGCTAGTAATCATAGGGTCACTAAACTAACACTAACTAACTTACTGCCGCTTTGCTTGTCCTGTTTGGGAAGCAAGTGATGTATATATATATATATATATATATTTTTTTTTTTGCAAAGCGTGTCTTGAAATGTTATTGAACTTTCATGTTTTGTTTCATGCTGTTGTTTTAAGCATGGATTGCAAGAAGACTTTGCATCGTAGAAATGTACTAGCATTGAAGTCGCATGTGCTAAAATACATTCAATGTTCATATGATTTCTTCTCGTGTAGAGTAATATTTTTATCGAGAGACTGGTAGATGTGACATAGATTCAATGCTTCACTATTTTATGGGTCAGGATAGCTGGGGAGGTGAGAGTGGCTTCATTAAGCCCATTTATGATGGCGTACGCTCCCTAAAATATTTTTATTCTTCCCTTAATAATTGTGTTACTTTTTTTAAATAAAATTATCTATTTATGAATAATAGCAAATACTATAATATGTAGTCTGAATATAAGTTCAAATAAATAGTGATACAACCAATCATAATTAATTTCAATATGGTCATAAATCTTAGGTGCTAAGCTCCTCTATCCTTAAAACCTTGCAACGCCCTAGTAAGGGGACCAAACCCACCTAAATCACCTTTTAATTGAAGTGAAATATAAATAATTTCACAAGATACATCCTGTTCATTTCTATCCTCTGTAATGGGCAGAGATGACCTTTCAAACTTTTACCCTGTTGTATAATTTCACTTGTGTTTTACCTAAACAATTTTATTGCAGCGTTTGATCATCTACACCGCGTGTTGAGTGGCTACAGCGTCGTGATCTGCACACCACCACCCTCACCTCCCGCTGCCAGCGACAGCACTGAGCCTCCTGCCACCTCAACACCTGCAGAAACTTCCGTCACTGATAAGGTTATCCGAGTTGATTGATTTCATTAGAAAAATAAATGCTGATAAAATTTTTCCACTTTAATGTTATTATACGTTCGCTATTAAAGCCAATCCTTAATTATGCATGTTTGTTATCCCTTAAGAGAATAGCCTGCTGCAACGTATTGATATCACAGCATTTAAGAATGGGTGTTTTCCATTCATACGTTATTACTATCTTGTGGATGTTGTGTGGAATCCTAAAAATGCATTTCACTAATTCTGTATAAAAAATATCACAAAACTCGCTGTGACAGGAAGCAGCAGTGGAGCGTATGCACAGTTGGTACCTGACACTACCAGGCATCCCGTGCGTGGCGTTAGGCTCGCCTCAACCTGAGCAGCACAGCGCTTCTGATATAGACACGCCCCTCACTGCCACCGCCGGAGCCAGCAAGCTCAACTTCCGCAAGACCTTCCCTGAAGAAGGTTCGTATTGACTCTTGTTCAGAATGGATTTGCAGCCGGAGCAAGGTCGTGTTTCGTGAATTTGCCCCGAAGAAGTTTGGTATTGAGTGATGTTGGGAATGTAGTTGTAGTTAGAGCAAGATGATATTTATTAAATTAGTCCTGAAAAATATCAGTACAGATTTACGCTGAGAATGAACTTGCAGACGGCCCATAATGCTTAGAATACTAATTAACTTTTTTGAACAGGCCGAGGTATTTGTTGCTTGCTGGGAGGTTACATTCTGTTGCATTTAAAAAAATCCTAATCATACCGAATCCGAAATTGGTTGCACAACTATCCCTTATATCATAAATCGATTTGCACTCGGCATTGTGTGCCTCGAATTTAAGGCTGGAATTCGTTACCAAGTATTTCTAATTTATTCATAATATCACGATATCGTTTTTTGTGCAGCAATACCATCACTAATTCGTCTGATACACGGCAACCGTCACAGTCAACGGTACCTAGTCGAGGAGTTCTATCAGTTTTGGCAGCTAAAAATGCAAGATTCTGCTGCTTCAGATAATCAACACGCATCTACGCCTAATTCATCTCGTCTCCAGGGGTCCAGTGAGTCAATTTTTCTTAGAAGTTACTATTACCTGAACCTTCTTTCACTTAGGTTCCTCTCTGGTATAAACTTTTCATTCATGCTACTACCATGTCATAACTTTAAATTTGATTCTTTCATTGCTCTTTTAGTATTTAATTCTGCTCTGAATCATCTCTCCACATAGATATTTTTCTTTGGGCATTCGTGACTGGATTTTTCAGCGCCAGAGAATGAGTACTCAGAACATTTTTTGTACTTGGTAATAGGGCCTTATTAAGAGACGGTTTTGAAATTCCTTACATAATTACATTTTCATGAGTTACACATTGTACGCAATATTTTTATACTTGCAGATGTGTTGTCTAAGATGAAGATCAAGGCTAAAATAGCACTGCTGGGATGTTACAAAAAATGTCCTGAAGAAGGTCCTTTCAGCCATCGCGCCATGTGGTGAGTTAGTCCCATTTGATTCAGTATAAACATTCATACAACACAGCTGCCAGTTTTCGCGTCAACGCTTCTCGCGACCTCATAAAGCGTGTTATTTATGAACCCTAGAATGTCTTTAGATAAAGACATTCTTTGTGCATAATTGAATATGCATGCATTAAAATCTCATACATTCAAGATTGATCAGCTTGCCTTCCAGTTGAATGCATATTTCACTCGGAGAGGTGTTACAAAAGTCATTTACCTCAGGTACGTTAATGCTGATGTCCGGCAGCAGTACGGGCTACAAGACCTGGCACTGCCGAATGAATGGATTTACTGCACAGGCAAACCAAAAGACAATCGTTTCAAAGAGGATAGCATTTGTGGAGACTCGCCGACTTCTGTCAGGACTACAAATCTCATCTCTAAGTTCACCAAAGTGCTCACTGACCAAGAAAAGTCTGCTCTCGTCGCCAGCAAGAGTAGTAATGGAATAATGACTCCTGATAACAACATTTCAAAAGGAAGTAGCCAAGTTCTGGGAGGATTGTCGCCTAATGATGTTGACCATGCAAAGAAAGAAAAGAATGTCACGGCAACTATTGACAAGAAATCTAGAAAGAAATCTGGTGTCGGTAAATCCACAGCCACAGAAAGCGAAAAACTTTCCAAGACAACCTCTCCTAAAAATTCGCCATTGCTGGCATTCTTCAAAACGCCCCAGCGTTCCACCTCGAAAAAAACGCCGGTCACTGGTCTTCCAACTGAGGGGGCAAAGGGTGGCAAGTCAACTATATGTATAGAGGATGATGACTGCATCACTCTAGATTAATTTGCTTCTAAACTGAATTCGAGCCGATAATTCCTTTTCTATATAATGAGCAAAACTGCTCCAAATATTGCATCTCTGCTCCATTCGGTTAAATCTCCTATTTTAAAAATTTCACTCGCAGAACTTTTATTCTTGTGTGCCTGTCAATTTAGAAAAACCTTCTTTTATCCGTCTTCTAGAAGAATACCAGATGCGAGTGACCGCGTGTATCTTTTTTCCGATTGCCGAAGGTTTATTAATTTGGGCCTGAATTCTTCACTTAGATTAAATGGCAGTTACATTCCTGTCTTTGAATGTTCTGTATGTAGTTTTTATTTGAGATAAGATTTTTCTTCGTGTCTAGCTTAATATTTTATTGTCAATTACCTGCCCTTGTCATTGCAGGAGAATATTCACTATCTACCATCTAATATATCGATATAAGTAATCAAGTGCAAAATCGTTGGCAAACACGAGAATTGATATTTTTCGAAAATATCTATTGAACGAACATCTTTCTGACATTAACTTTTTACATTATTCTTAAAATATGTGCCTCAGTTATATTTGTAACCAAATTCACTTATGTCAAAAATGTTAATGATATTTTTATAGATTACAAATATTCTTCCATATTTTAGAACTGTTCAATTCAAATTAAATGTTTTTTTCCTCTTAACATTTTTCTACCTTGGCCGCGTCATCGCTGTTCTCTCAAACATTAGATTGAGCTGGTGAAAACATAGCCGCGAGCAGAGAGCTTCCGAATGAGTGTGAAGATAATGTCCACTCTCAGTAATGCTTTTAGATTTGCTTAAGAACTTATCTTGAAATTGATGATTTTGAAGAGTAGAAATGTTGTTTCCTTGAAAGGAAATTGTAGCAGAAATTAAATAAAGTTCAGTGAGACGTCAGATTCACCTCTTGTATTTTTGAGTGGTCTTTCCTCAGACCAGATTTCACATGCAACTGTAGATTACTACTAACACTAATAATTGAAGAACCTCAAAACGTCTGCTTTAAACCTAACAATTTTTATGAATTTATCCAGTTGTTGATAATCTGGGCAAACGCCTTGATAGTTTTCACAGATTTATTACATTTCTCGTTTGGTAGTGTTACTATTTCTTATAAGTAGTCTTATTTTATTAGCGTTTCAGCGCAAGTAAAACTCTATCTTAAAAGGTGAGGCCGTGATTTGCCCGCAGATCGTGACCCCCGGCATGATTTCTTTGATAGTTTCGATTTGAATATCGCTCTTGCTGTGCCGCACTTTCCCGATGTATTCTTTCTTGCCTTGAATCGAAAAAGGCGGATTGAATGTCCACGAGAGGAGATTGCTGTGTGGGGTAGGAACTTTCCCACACGTGCATTGGTGTCCCATGAACTCGCCATCCACAGCCTCCATGATAGCTTTGCCCTCAGAGTCCAGCAGCAGAAGTTGCCCGTCCCGAGGCAAGAAACCGCTGCTTATCTGCACACTCTTCATGTAAATGCTCGATGAGAAATATAACTTGAACCCAAGGCCTTGCCTGTAGCTCTTGTTTCCCAGGTCCGAGTTCTTGGATTTCTTGGAATTGTGTGGACAGTTGGTGAGAACCTGCAGCAATCCGTCGTCGAACACCGTCTGGCGAGGCCCCATGAGGCTGCAGTAGAAGGTCGTAGGCAGCGGGGCGTTGCGACCACGGATGTTCATCAAGATCGAGACGCATTCGTCCGCGGTCAAAACTTGCGACGGAGAAACTTTGTCGAGGAATTCCTCCGGGGTCATGGCCAGGAACCTAATGAGGGGCAAGAACTCTTCTACTTGTGACCTCACGTCCGTACCTTCGCCCTGGCTCTTAAGGGCATGCTGCCCCCTGCAAAAATTAATTACTGTGTATATTTTGCAAGGGATTTATATTGATGCCTATTAACTGAATCCAAACTTCGCTTTTTGTAGTTGCAGTCTATTAACTACACTAGCAATGAGTGGGTATTTTTATCTAGAGATTTTTCTTTCTTTAAGTCCTATTCAGGTTTTTACTCATGCGCGCCACTCATTCCACTATCACGAAACCACATATTTATCCAATTCGTTCATTTCTTACACTACATGTTCATTACACTACATGTTAACCCAATCAGCCGTACATTCCACGTGTATCGATTACAACACCGTTTATCCAAGTCGATCATTCGTTACACAATCACGATTCCTCATAGATAACCATGCACTCGATATTTCCATTGACCATAACGATGTAGAATAATTGAATGGAGGTCCAGGTAACTCACCAGTCGACGACGGCCTGGAAGAGGGAGCACTCGCTGGAGAGGCACAGTCTGTCCTGTTCAAGCAGGTGGTACAGCGCCTGCCGCGGCAGGGCTCGCATCACAGCGCTGCGGCCCTGCGCCCACGCCCCACTCGCTATCTGCACTCGAGCATTGGTAGCAGCGGAACGTTATGCATTGAATTAATGTGAACCCTTCATTTGCTATAGATATTGCACTTAAGAGTTATAAACTACGAAAAGTGCTAAGCATGAGCTTGCTATTTGCACTCACGCCTTAGTAGCAGCAAAAAGTATTGTATTCGAAAAATGTTTACTCTTCATTTGCCATGTTTTACTTGAGAGACTGCGAAAAATATTTAGACATTAGTCATTGCGAAGCGTTTAGTGATAAAAAAAATTCAATTTTCGATGCTCGCTGCGTATCGATCAAGAGTTATGGAGCGTGACCAACGTTCATGGCAAATTTTATTGTTCAAGAACAATAAGGAAACGCCAATCGTTGTTTACGATTAATTGTTTAGTTTGGTTAAAAAATATGACAGCTGCTTTGAACTCCAGCATCCATTCATGGTATTAATGCAGTTGAAGCATACCAAGGTGTTATTGTAGTTGAAGTTAGAACACAAACATAGTCAGATTTTTATCCTCATCAGTTAGTTTTCGTTTGTAAAATACTTTGTAAATTATATATTGTTTATCTTGTGTAACGGGAAGAAATAAACTGTATAAAACGTTCACCTGAGCGCAGCGCGAGGCTAACTCCATGTCCCCACACGTCATCGCGCCCTGGTACGCGAAGTGGCAGTTGTCGGTGCTCACTTTGTGTAGCAAATACTGGTAATTGAGGAGGAAAATACACATAATTATGTTAGTTTGCTTACCCTCGAGGTCAGCAAATTTAATACATTAAATAAGCTACGCAGTTTTTTGGGTATAGTATTCTTGGTTTGGGCACAAGGTAAGAGCAAAATTCAGCTCAGTCTTACATTGTTATCACGAAAATGTTTAATAATATCGAAAACTAAATGACTAAATTATTATCTTGTTGTCTTTCCATCGAGTGCTTCTTCATTCAAAATTTATGGGTTGGATATCTATCGTTGAATAATTGATACTTATACTATACTTATACTATACTATACTATACCCGTACTTATAAGTACTTGCTATCTTTGAATTCTGGAAATGTAGAGCTTAATAGCAAGGGTTAGGCAAAAAAGTAAATCCTAGCTTTGTTATAATCTATTATTAGCATTTGTAAAATCGCCCCTAGATTTCTTCGAATCACAATCGTTTTTTTTTTTTTCAAACTTTAACCTCACTCGCTTGCACTGTCCCATGATGACTCCCATCACCGCCGACATATAATAGTTCATACATGAAAGGCCGGAACACGGCCGGACTATCCCCATACTCTCTCTCTCTCACCTGCTTGCAATGTCCCATCACTGCTGTCATTTCATACATAAAAGCCAGTGAGTAGACATGAGAGGCCAGTTCAACGCTGGGCAGGTTCTTGCACCCCATGTACATGTTGGCGAGCAGCCACTTGAACGCGGCTGGCGAGGCCACGTCAAGCACGAGTTCAGAGCTCGGCTTGGAATAAACTTTTTCTTCCAGCACGGCTGAACTCATGGCCAGGACTAACCGATGCACCTACGGGGGTGATCACCAAGTTAGAGATCTTAAGATGTGAATCATATTCTTTAAGGTTTTTATTGTAAACTAAATAATAGTTATGAGTTTCGTCGTAGTCCTTCAACGGTAGCGTCGATTTTCATCTTTTAGTCTCGTCTCGCCCCTGAAAAATTACCGTTGTGCTTCACTTCGCAAGTTTCGTCTCTCGAAAAATTTCCGTAATATTTCACTTTGTGAGATTTGTTTCGCTTATAAAAATATCTCACAGTATTTCACTTTGCACGACTTGCCTCGCTCATGAAAATTTCCCATATTATTTCACCTTGTACGACTTTTCCGAGTCCAAGAACTTGATAGTGAGATCGGACCGAGCAGCGTAGCGCAGTAGGCCGTTGAGACGCTGCATGGGATTGAACAGCGAAGCCTGCCAACCGCGCGGGACTGTTCAGAGACCTTTATTTAAAATAACTATTTCATACATTTAATATCATTCTTTACTGACATTGATTCGGAAATCAGGGGATCGTCATCATATGGAACTCTAGTGCATTCACTCTTATACAGAAATAATTTTCTTCGTTTTTATCAGATTAGTGTTTGAGATTATGCGACGTACGTTTCACGTTTCCTCAAGGTATTCTTTGTAGTCCATTAAACTTGAATCCATCAATACTTTTCCGCAATCTTACGACGCTAATTCAGAGTTATTTATGCTTAGCAGTTATCTCTTTATTTGCTGATAATAATTAGATATCAATTTCAATAGTCTCGAAAAATAATAAACATGCGTGCAGGATAACTTACTAAGCTTTAATTATACTTGAATTGAACTTCATTTTTCTACCTGTGTGTGCATTTTCTATTATTGTCTTACTTCATTTGAACCATGTGACTGTCACGTATTATATTTGTTGTGAGAAAACTCATAGAAATAAATGAGGCATTGTCCAAAAAGCGATGTACTTTTTGCCTGTAAGTGGGTAATTCTGGCCCAGTTTTGCCCAGCAAAGGAACGTATCAGCGATAAATCCGCTCTATATACTCGTGCTGTATGTACGTAATAAAGTGCCTCAGTATTTCGACGATTTGACCCATTCGTTGTTCTGAGAGATCACTCTATATTTCCACTGATCATTACAATATAAAAATGTTCTACAATAACCAATCATATCAACTAAATTACCAACCATCGTTTTCAGCAGCACTGGTTTCTGGTGTGTAGCTGGTGATGCTCTCAGAAGCGCTGTAATGCGTCGCCCTGGCGGAGACTGCAATTGTTTATTGTGTTCAATGAATTAGCTGCTTTAGTAGCAATATATTCATGCTATATTTCTTAGAATTAGTTGTATTACAACAAAATATAATATAGTCTTGTCGGCGCTGAAGAACAGGCTGGGATGGCCTATAAACGACTTTAAGATTTCTATGAGGTATTTCGTACTTACAATTTCATTTATTAGTTTAGATTACTGTTAAATCATATCGCATCTTTGAACTTAAAGTGCAACAAAGGCAGAAAAAAATTAGAGCGTTTAGATCTTATGTTGAAAAAAAAACTACACAACGAAATGTCACCGAGATTCTTGAGGTCTTTATAAAATTTTTAAAACAAAATTTATAACTGTATACATCTATGGAGACTAATAAATAATTGAAATTGAGGGTTTTAAGGTACTTAAACAATGCGGAAATATTTATCAGAATGGTAAAAGATTATTTCATTTCATGTAATTCTTAAATAGATACTGTATGTTTCTTCATTACAATATACCTATTGTATCGAAATAAACCATTGTTACTTTTACTTCTATTGCCTCAATTCGCTAGTAATAATACAAATTTCTTAGTAATAACGCATATATTTTTAGCGGAAATTAATTCATCGGAATTTCTTAATTTTTTTCACGCAAGCAAATCGTATATCACCTGTCGCTGTCGAGGCTGGCGGTATCGCTGCTACCCTCAGAGTAACCTGACTTACGGTCACTCTCTTCTGCCGGCGGGAGTCCTACAGGATTTCGGGTCCCCAGAGGCATTGTTCCTTATCCTTTGTCAGAGCTAGTTATTTTCAGGAGGATCAAGTTGTGTAATTCCAGAGTTAAGTGATTAGGCTGGTCAGTTGTATAGTGTTGAGTTATTGTTAAGTCTGGACAGTGGTGGACTTGAATTTCTATATATGCAATTAAGCCAGTTATTGAGTATAGGCAAGTCAGTTGATGTGTAGGCAGGTCATTTGATGTGATATAGGCAAGTCAGTTGATGTGTAGGCAAGTCAGTTGATGTGTAGGTAAGTCAGTTGATGTGTAGGCAGGTCATTTGATGTGATATAGGCAAGTCAGTTGATGTGTAGGCAAGTCAGTTGTTGTGTAGGCAAGTCAGCTATCGTGTACGCCGAACATTCGTGAACTTGCGTAAGGCAGTATAACTCACAGTACCTTTCCTGGTCCTTATTTCTTGCCTGCTGTCAGTCTCGTGCAATTAGCCGTTCGTACCGGGTATCTTCTTTCCTATTGTTTCTCACCAGGACCTTCTCAGTCTGTTTTAAAGGTTAAAGTTGCTGATTACTTTTAGTCTTCCGCAATCTGGCCCTCCGAGTTCCCGCCTCTTAATTAAAAAAATTTCTGAAGAAAGAGAAGTCCCATCTTGTTGACAATTTGTAGATTCCGCTGCGATGTGGCTAGTTTTTAGTCGCTGAATAACTTTTTGGTCACTGTTCTAATGATTACCCTAATCTGTTATTCCACTTGATTAATCAAAATAAGAATTGTAAATACGCGCCCGAACAGCTCCTGTGTATTATTCGGCGCCAGCCATCAAACCCACGAACTTTAACATGTATGCATGTAATATTATATATATGTATAGTTAAGTATAGAAGATCAATTCGAGTAGGGGGCTTTTAATTTAACTCCATTGGAATTTTTAGGAGATATTTAAAAAAATATAGAAACCCAGTTTGCAATAAAATCGGAAACCGTGATAGTTGTTTTGCGTGTGCCTTCATATAGTCGCGCGTTCTTCATGAACCGTCTGGTCAGCACAAAGCACCCGATACGACTGATGCACACTCGAATTTAAACTGATGGTTGACCCCGAACATGGCATGCCAGATTGCTCGTCTAGTGCCTGCAGTTTGCTCCACTTGATGAAGCAGGATGCGAACATGAGGCTCCTGCTGGTTCCTCAATAATAAAAAGAATATTGTAGGCTGATATGCTCGCTTTGGGTTAGAAATATATGCATGTATTGAGACAAAAGTTTACGTGTTTCGGTGCTACCGTGCATCTTTTGGCACAGTCCACATTCAAATTACCTTGCCAATGTAATTTAAAGGCGGGTGCATGTGTACTCTGTACAGTCTACCCCACATACTTCGGCCTCAACTAATTCAATTAGAATTGCATCCTGGCCGGACGAGTTACTTGACGCGCATTAAATGTGTCCTGCAGCTGAACTTTGGATGAAAACAGCCGCTCCTCTTCTCTAAATAAGTAGTTCGATTTGCACTCTATTTTTCAAGTATTAGCGTCGTATCAAGAAGTTTATACAAATAAAGTGTAACAGTAAATTTTAATTTGTACTTCCAAAAATGTAATAAAAATTGTCTCATTCACCTCGGTTCTTCAAATGGAGTTTTATATAGCTCAGTACCGATCACGGTTTCATTCCTTACGTTGGTAGGTAAACACAATTGAGTACGGAACACGTGGCCTCTAAAGGTTAAAGCGTCCAGGAGCAGCGGCGGCAATTCGGGATTCACAGTGAAATAAATACAGTACGAACAGGGCAAGGTCACTATAATGAACGCTTGTCCAAAGTAAATCATGCTTTTGCATTAGCTAACAGCGCATGCAGAAAACATAAAGAAGACTGAAACCCTGTTAAGATATTCAGCTTGTAATATTTATTAACTACTTGAATTTGGGACGTGTAGTCATAACAAACCTATCAGAATAATGAAAATTTCTATCAAAGCTACCATTTAAGTTTTACTATCATAACATATCGAATGTTGTGTACGATGTTGGTGGGCGTTTTTGTGGGTACCTACTTTAGCCTCGTAAAAAAATGGCCGAGATAATTTAGTTTTGTAAAGCGTACGGCCAGGTTCGAATTCGGTAAGTGGATCGGATGGTCAAGTAGAGCAGGATTGGAGCAGCGAGTTTTGGGTTTGAACTTGCAGTTAGCAGTAAAATTCTTCTAGCGTCTGCTAAATTATCCAGTACTAAGTGATTCTTATTCGCAATTTTGATACCGCTGCAGCTGCACCTCGTTAGTAGTGAGTTTATGAGATTTTCGAATGTTGACATACATGTACATTGTACAGCTTGACGCTAGGCTATAGCTAATCTTCAACACTGACACCACTGCACGATATACCATATAAATAAATTTTCAGACGGCGTTAAATTTGTACAAGAACTTCCTGGAGTAGCATTTTCCTAATTTTTTACCTCTCTTAATATGAACAAATTCATAAAAATAGTGCGCTTCGGAGCGCACTTGACCACGCCAATCTCTGTCGGCATCCTACATTCGGCGTGTCCTCACTCGGTGAATGATTGAACGAATTTAATTAATGATTTTATTACTAGATAAACAGTGGAAAGCCCCCAATTTTACATGTTCAAGTTTATGATGACTTGCCCTGTCTGAGTTTTTCAGGACCATATATGATGGTTTAATAGCAGTGGTTAGCGGTTTTTGCCGCGTCTGAATGTGTCATTGTTATTAATTATGATTTATGGCTGATGACATTACCTCTTCATTTTTTATTAATACTCACAAAATATCTAGATACAGCAAATCCTTACGAGGCTTAAATGTTTGCAGACATGCCCAAAATTATTCAGCAGTAAATTCACTTCCGTTCGTTTACTTCTAGGTGCTGGAGTGCCCGCGGCGAAAAAAAAATATTTAAACGCCGTAGATAATAGAATGTTTTCGAAATATCACATAATAGTGAATTACCGTCAACATGGATAAGACCTGCCAAAGTTAGAAAAAGGTTTGTTATGCCGTAGTGTGATCATATGATGAATTCTTCAAGCCAGTGATGCTATTTATCTAGTGGTGCATGAACTGAAATAAATGTTGTAATAGCTTATTACCCAAATAACCGAATTTTTTTCGCTTCCAATTTTCAGCAATGAATTAGCATCTTTGTGACTTTGTCGTATGTTTCACTTTCATGCAATCATCCTGAGTACCGGAAAAAGTCAGTTGCGTTCGATGCCAAAGCACGTTTGCGATTGCCCTGTGAATCCTTGTGTCCAAATGACAAGATTAGTGCTAGCCTGCTAGGTAAGGCCGTAAGGGTTACTAACCTGTAGACTAATCCGGTGCACAATTTAACTCTCATAAGACACAATTATTTTGCCTAATGGCCTTATTTATTACAGATTGGCTTGCCAGACGAGGGAGCCTTTTGAGCCGTGAGGTGTTTCGTGTATGGAGGAGTGAGGACGACTCCACTTCCTCAAGAAGCAGACAAAACAACACGTTTGCGATTAATACTCTCAAAGAACTGAAGTACTTTTTCGACAGTATTTGCGACGTAAGTTTCTTAATTAAACATATTGATAATTAAAATTTATTTAAGGCACAGCTGGCTTTTTGCTTGAGTTTGCTGGTTCTGTTTATTATTTTTGTTCTTTTGGTTAGGTACTTGTTTTGATTTTTTCTTCTATTTCTTTATATTTTGGCTTCGTCTATCTGTGAAAATTTTTCTACAAGTTGCAGCCATAAGGGTATTATTGCAGATTAACTACATCCAAAAAAAAGGGTGTTTTTTTTTTAATTATATGTTTTTTGGGGTGTAGATTACGAATCTGAAATCCATAAAAAAAACACCCTTTTTTTTGGATGTAGTTAATCTGCAATAATACCGCCATAAGCGAAAATTACTAAAGAATCAAATCACTTCACTACACGTTTATTTGAATTTGTTGATATTCAACAATATTTCTTTGAGACCTAACAATCCTATCATATCAGAAATGCTACTCCACTAAGCACTAACTCCAGGAAGTTTATATGCAACTTTAAAACCTGAAAATTTGTTGATATGGTATATCGTGCACGTGCAGTGGTCAGTGGTGCCAGCATTGAAGATTAGCCATAAGCCAGCTAGCATCAAGCTGTACAAATTACAATGACTACAATCATACTATGTATTGTAAATGTATGTCAAATTGTCAACATTTGAAAATTTTTCTAATACAAACTCACTAGTAACAAGATGCAGCTGCACCGGTATCAAAATTGCAAATAAAAATCACTTAGTACTGAAAATTTAGCAGATGCTAGCAGAATTTGCAGCTGCAAATCCTAAACTTAAACTCACTGCTCCAATCTTGCTGTACTCAACCATCCAATCCACTTGCCAAATTCAAACCTGGGCTCATTTGCTTGTGGGCTAGCCATATGCCTTTTGCAACTAAATTACCTTGAACATCTTGATTTTTACAAGGCTTCAGTATCTGCAATGAAGCCCAACAACATTGTTCACAACAATCAATATGCTATGTGAGTACCTATGTGTTCAAGTGCACATACCGGTACTACACTAGCAGAAGTATGCCAGAACATAAATGATAACTTTATTTATTGTTCTGATTTCTGATAGGTTTGTTAGGTCTCAAAGCAATATTGAGTGATCAGTGATGGCTATAGCCAAATTATAATTTATTCAATAAGTATATATGATAAGAGAAATATTTTGAAGTTCCTCTATGTTAACAGCATTGAAATCTATGTTGAAAC
Source organism: Hyalella azteca (assembly GCF_000764305.2). Lineage (NCBI taxonomy): Eukaryota > Metazoa > Arthropoda > Malacostraca > Amphipoda > Hyalellidae > Hyalella > Hyalella azteca. Next base: position 65,208 of record NW_025947564.1, read on the forward strand.
GTAAATTTATAATATTTATTAGTCACCTAATGACTTGAAACTTTACTTCATTTTGAACCTAGTCAAATTTATTGCCCATTGAATGTCGTTGCAAGTGTCATGTGAGAGGTGGTGTTAGTGTGCTGTGGAGTGGTCTGCAAATAAGCATTGATTGTTACACAATCTCAAAATACCATGTTCTTTTATATTAACCATAGAATTGCACCATAGACTTGTTTGACTAAGGTTCAGGATGTGGCCAGGCTATATTGGTTGTGGCCAAGGACCTAATGCCCCTTCCTTTCTAAAGGATCCAATTGGCCTAGCTGAGTGAATCAAAAATTTATCTTTTAGAACAATAAAAGATTAATTGTGTGTCTAAATCCATGTTGTCAGTGGATTGCTCTGGACCTGGAGTCTCCTTAGTCCTTACTTCAGTGGACATTGCATTGACATTTTTCTTCTGCTTCTTTGATTGAATTTGAGTTGTCTGCTGCTACCACCTGGGCTCTGATGTGCACATTTTTCAGGTTTTTGGTAAAGAAAAATAAAGGTAAAAAAATTCTATTGTTTTCCTTTTTACAGTCTTTATTTCAATGCATTGTCTAAATTTATAGTTTGCATTGTAATTTTCTAAAATATATCATTGTTTGAGATAGTTTAAGACATGTTTACTCTGCTCTATTGAATAATTTATACCATTTCAGGTAAAACATATGAAACTGCCTAAACAAACATGCCCCCAAAGAGAGCCAAATTAGCCATTGATGGGAATTCAGCTCAGAAAGCCACCATGACAACAAGAGGCAAAAAAATCTCCTTGCATCACATCCTTGGAATATGGTCGGGCTTCATCCCCAATTGCCAATGTGAAAAATGCAATGAACTTCAACCAGTGGCATCTTCAAGTTCAGTCGAATCTACACCTCAACTTCCACTGCTTCATCAAACTTCTAAAAAATCAGCAAGAAGTGATTCTGAAATTATCAAGCTTGCTGAAATTGAAAAAATTGAACCTATCACTGATGAACCAGATCCTATCTATTTCAACTCAAATGGTTCTGAAGATGATTCATCAAATATAGAATCTATAGATGGTAATACCAATTCAAATAACAATGTTGATCCTTATCTTCATGCTAAAGTACCATTAGCTAAAGATGCAAAAATCGATAGTAATGAAAATAGTTTGGCTACAGATAATGTTTCAGAGGATGATTTAGGCATAGAAGTTGCTAATGCTGAATTTGATATTGATCATGACTCTGATAATGTTTACACTGCATTTCGAAGGAATGTAGATGATCCCTTGAACTATGTAGAGTGTTCAGTGTGTTTCAAGAAAATCAAGGAATCCTCAATGAAACAACACTTTAAAACACATTCAGGAGTGCGACCACATCGTTGTGATATTTGTGGCACATACTTTACCCGCAGAGGAGATGTCTGTAGACACAAGAGGGTGGTGCATGGCAAAGTGAGACCATATGTCTGTCGTAAATGCAACAAAAAGTTTCCTGACCGCACTCTTCTAGTATCTCATCTTGTCAACCATGACAAGACCACTTTTTATGAGTGTTCAGTTTGTAATTTCAAGTTTGGTCGTAGGGAGTATTTTGACAATCATATCCGCTTCATTCACCCTAGTGCTGAGCAAGTGAACCCCAGTTCTGTTGCTGAAGATGCTGTAGAGATACAACTCAAAGAGCTTGAAGAAGAAGATGAAATCACTGGGGCCAACACTGTGGCATCAGCTATCAGAAATGCAGAATTATCAGCCAAAACCTACAAACAAATGCCGGAAATAAAAGCAACTGATATCTGCAAAGATTTGACTGATTTCTCTGCTCCTATTCCATTAATGCAACTGCAAACCGTTTCTAAAGATAGTGGAAAAGATGAAGATCTTGTTGGCAAAATTCTAAATGCTGCTGTTGCTCAAGCAACAAACACCTTATCTAACTTGGCTGCAGTCAATCCTGCTAGGACTTCATTCAAGTCTAACAAGCGCAACAATAAATATGGTGGCCAAAGTCCTTTGGAAATAATTGTAAAAGTTTCAATGAATGGAACAATGAGAAGGTTTATTCTTCAAATTCAAGGTGAAGAAGAATTTGATCTTCAGTCAGCTGAAGGAATGGACCTTATAGTAAAGTTGATAAATGAGCTTGGTGAAGATAAAGGGCAAGTTGACGGGCCTATCCAGATCGAGCTGTATAAGCCACCCCGCCGTTTTCTCCTATTAAAACCTATTACTTGAATGCTTAGAATTAGATTTTCTATTTAAACAATTCTGGAGTACTTGAATTCATACTATTATTATTAGATGAGGCGTCTGTGTAATATTCAAAATTATACCTGTGTCGAGGTAACTTAGGTCACTTCCCTCATCTTCAGGTCATCTTTCCTTCTGCACAAGAAACTCTAAACTAAAGGGGTTGATTATACAGGGTTATTCTAAATGATGGACCATATTTAATAAATTTTTATTTATTCAAGTGTAAATTCAAAATGAATAATTTATACACCAATAGAAAAGGATTCAAAGTTTTTTTTAACCTATTCAAATGCAAAATTGGTTGGTATCGGGGGTAGTTGTAGAAATGAATGGAATCAGTCACTTCCAGAGCATTGGAAAGAACACATAGGAAATGAAGATCTGGCTCTACACTTCTGGCCACTGAGATCACCTGAACTCAGCCCATGTGACTATTTCTTATGGGGTTACATCAAGAGGCAGGTTACACCCTGCCTTTACCAGCAACTTTGGTCAATCTGAAGAACCGTATCACTGCTGCAGTGCACTCGGTTACAGAAGATATGCTTTCTTGGGCGTGGGACGAGTTTGGCTACTGTTCAGATGTTTGCTGTTCAGCACAATGTTCACATATAGAACATGTATAAATAAAATACTTGAAAAAAACTTTAAATAAAACCACGTTTTTCTTGTGGACTAAAAAGTAGAAAATAAATTGTGGCTCGCCCCAAAAAAACGTGTGTCGGGCAGATTTATGATTAAAGCGAAAAGCACACAACACACGAATTTTGGAAATTTGATCAATTTACTTGACTTGACGTACGTATCGATGATACGCAGCGTCAGCGCCTGCTCGTCTAGAACGTCAGCGCCCGCACGTCATACTATATATATACTATTTATATATACATTACTCAATTAAGCTAATTTAGGTCTCTAATTGCTAGCTTTTATGATTGTATTTTATATATATACTTTACTCAATTAAGCTAATTTAGGTCTCTAATTGCTAGTTTTTATGATTGTATTTGAAATTGTTAGGCGAAAATAGCCTGCATGCCGAATTTCAGATCTCTAGAGCAATCAGAAGTGGGCTAATTTTCGTTGTCAATGTTAACAACAAACAAACAAACGCGAAGCTAAGCTAAGAAAAACGTGTTAAAAACGTGTTAATATGCAAAAAAACTTGAAATTTTTCTTCTTTTTACAACACTTCTCTTTAACTTCACTTCCCGTTTTTTTGTCTGTGCTACAAATCTTATAATTGATATTTAACACACTTCTACCTTTCCCATCAATCTGAAATTTTGCACACTTGCGTTAAGTTGGAGACAATGCATAAATCAATTGACAGAATAAATAATTTTGAAACTTTAATTTTTTTATTTATAATTTTTTTCATAATTTATCTTTTTATTTGTATTTGAAAATAAAATTAGAAATTCTTTGTGCATGTGCAGCATCAGAGATGCTGTATTCTTTAGAAGAGTTGTCTTTAAAAAGTAATTCTTAAATGCATATTTTAATACATTTTTGCATAAATTAGTCATTTTGAATTTATACTTAAATAAATTTTTAAAATTTTCAATGAAGTCCATCATTCAGAATAAATCTGTATTTATTATTTATTAAATTGCAACTGGGAATGCAAGCAGAACTTTTCAATAATTTTTCAATGCTTCTTAATTGCTCTGGTAAATTTTGTACATGATTAAATTTTTAATGTGCAACATTAGGGAATTATATCTTTTTCAAAATTGGAAGTAAAATTTGTCTTCTAAAAAATGTTATCAATAAGTTCATTCCAACTAAATGGTTTTTACTTTTTTCAAATTAGAAATTAATTAAAATCAAGTTTTAGCTTGGCCATTAGTGCTGTTCTTAAAAACGTAATTCCTACGGTATGAGGACAAGAGTGCAAAATAAAAAAAAAATCGTGAAGTTACACAGGAAGACACTTACAGACATACGTAAGCTTGTTGGTGGATATTATCTTCATGGCTGCGCAGAGTAATCTGATCTGGTGATAAATTATTCAAGAAAATTGTTGACCAATTTCATTTGAAAAATAATTCAATTTTTTATGTGAAGCTTCAAAGAAAGGGAGAAGAGTACTTTATCGTGAAAGATTATTTATTATTAATATGTACAGCCAAAAGTCCCTAAGACATGGACCGGATGCGTTTCAATTCTCTGTAGACACTCTCTTGGCCAACTGCACAAAATGATAAAAATGCATTAGTGTTTTAGCAAATTAAAAATATTATCTACTATTGATAGTAAATATATATTTCTTTCAATCCTGTTTCTTGAACTTCAAGTTTCTTGCTTGTAATATTCATATTTTCTGAAATTCAAAATAATTTTGATATTTTCATCAATAAAATTTATGTTTGCTTCAAGTAGTAATTATTAACATGCAAGAGCTCATTTTAGAATTTCTTCACTTTTGAAGGTTTTGAAAAATAATTGCACATACAGTGATTCCAATCATTTTTCTAACATAGCATACTCTTGATGAATTTAGCTCGTAGCTAAATATATTAATTGTTCTAAATCCACTGATGTTTCACATATAATAATATGACCTTGCATGATATCATGGATGCAAAAATGTCAGTATGGGTGTATTAATTTCTGACATTATTTCTATTCCACACTCGTACCATGAATGCTTTTTGTACTTAGAATTTAAAACTTACTATAGGGATCAAAGCGGATGACCTCAATTTTTTCATCGCCTCGATCCTTGATGTATATCCTCTTGTGGCCAGACACCAAGGACTTGATTACCACCATCACCTGTCTGGTAATACAGACATATTAGTAGGTAAACTCCATAATAAACATCAAAACCATCACATGCATTCATTCATCTTTGCATTTCAATGAACTATCTAATATAATAATGTATAATATATCATGTTTAAACAATTCTATTATAATTCAAACAAGAATTTAATTTAATCAAATTTGATATTGTGACCAAGGAGTAGGGGAATATTCCATGAATAAACTACAATGGACAGTTAAAACCTACATCAAAGAAGAATTGCCTGTTAATAATTATTGTAAATGGTACTGGAGTTGCAAATGGCAGATACTATGACTGAAAAATGGTAAAAAATGAGACAAGATAGTGAAGATACAAATGGTCTATTATATAATAAAAATAATATGTGTTTAAAAATTACATTTCTAGCGACAACACTCTTAAAGTATCCGGTGTCTCCAATGTTACACATGCACAATGAATTTCTAATTTTATTTTCAAATATTAAAATAATCCATTTTTAATTTTTTTATACGTAAAAAATTTAAACTTTCAAAATTATTTATTCTGTCAATTGATTCATGCATTGTCTCCAACTTTACGCATGTGTGCAAAATTTCAGATCGATTGGAGAGGAAGAATTGTGTTAAATATCAATTAGAAAATTTGTAGCAGTTAACAAATAAAGTAATCATATAACTATATATAAGTTAAACCGCACAAAAATTGTCGACAAATACAGTGTTTGTACTGGTATTCTGAAAAAAAATTCCATGACTTAATTTTACATGACCATCAATATAATTTTCCAAGACCAGCATGACAGTTTGGCACAACTGATAAGACTAACCATGCATAATCAATCATCTCCTACAGCTGATAATAGCAAACGTAGAAATGCATAGCTCTTCAAAGGTGGCATGGCTCGTCAAAGCTGCTTTCCCCATATTTGAGTCTGACACATCAAAGTCTTTCAAGTACTATGTACATATTGCCATATCTTCATGTTTTGGATGGTTCCAGGTTTTCCATGGCTGGTAGGAACCCTGCAAATATGTGCCTTTTTTATTTATGCATGAAATAAGTTCACCAAGGGCCACAAAATTGGTTGCACAAGTAAAGTAATGATCGGCAAATAATTCCAGACTCAAGTACCTAATCAACATGATAAGTAATGTTTCAATAATTCAATGAGTGGTATTTAGCAAATAATGTGTCATTAACAATAGTATTTCTTGTGGCAGTGGCTCCAACACAACAGTGACCAGAAAGTTTACTATTTATTGTCAAAACCAGACAAACCGCAACTAGGTAGTGGCATTTGGCAAATATAGACCGCATAGCTATTAGCTAAGCTAGCTACCTAGTACTCAGCTACTGGGGCCTGGGCTACTGCATAGTAGGATTTGGCATTATATCTTACTTTGATTTTGGCTTAAGAAGCACGTTGGTGAGAAGCATGGTGACGTTTTACATAAAAAAAACTACCTAAAAAATAAGGGCTTCCCTATCTTGAATAATGACGAATTGACGATGATCGGATGATGGATTCGTAAATTGGTTTCGAAAACTTGTTAGCCTAAATGTTATTGACTCATTCCGGCAAAAGTTGCGACGTAGAACTTCTCCGTTAGAGCGGAATGGCACCAAAAAATTGCGTTAACAAGCTCAAGAGGAGTTAGAGTTATCCTCGTCATTAATTCGGGAGCGCAGCCCTACACCACAAATTTAGCTCGTAAACAAGCCCTAGCGCCAACGCCTACCTTATAATGCAATAACTAAACTCAGCTACACAATTCAATATCTATTCCTTTCCGCTCGTAATCACGATAGAGGGCATATTAGCCTGTGTGATCAAGTGCCTAAAGCCATAGGAGGTCCCCATCGCAGTACGGTACACTCCGAATCTGAAGTTCTCAATGCGGATTGACTTTTCTGCAATGAAGTGTGAACGGCTGGCATAGTTTTCACGCCTCACTGGCTAGCAGAGTTTTCAAGAGTCTTTATAAAGTAATATGCGTTAGAAAATTACTTTTTAAATACAACCATTCTGAACAATCCAGTGTCTTTCATCATTTATTCTGTCACTTGATTCATGCATTATCTCCAACTTTACGCAAGTGTGCCAAATTTCAGATCGATTGGATAGGTAGAAGTGTGAAATATCGATTACAAGATTTGTAGCAGACAGACAAACAAGAAGTGAAGTTAGAGAGAAGTATTGTAAAAAGAGACCAGTTCATACAAATTAATGTATTAAAAGATATCGATACCTGTTCAAAGCTATACATGTTATATGAAACTTAGAACACCCACTTGCTTGTCGTTCAAAAATAGGAAAATGCAGATTTTAAATTCAATCTATAAATTCTGATTTAAAAATCAAATTCCAATCCTATCTTAGTCTTTACATTCCACCATATTCTGTCATGAACTAATTTTTACTCCGAATAAACATTCCGGCGTATGGTGAATAAGCGTTTACATAGCCCCCTATATACTTGCGGCGCCGAGCTTACAACCCGAACGCACTGCTGATACACAAACTAAATTTGTTATATTAAAGATATTTGAAACATTTATGTCCCGGCGACTTCAATATCACAAAGTGGTAGTCGATCCGAGAAATTTGGATAAGCCCGGACTCA
>NW_025947564.1:73399-194687 GCF_000764305.2 Hyalella azteca
TTGATTCATGCATTGTCTCCAACTTTACGCAAGTGTGCAAAATTTCAGATCGATAGGATTAGTAGAAGTGTGTTAAATTTCGATTATAAGATTTGTAGCAGACAGACAGACAGACTACAAGAAGTGAAGTTAAAGAGAAGTGTTGTAAAAAGTCTATCAAATTCAATGCAATTAAAGGAAATGCAATGTCATCTACTGTGTCAGCGTTTTCGGTAAAGTACAGTCCAAATAATTTTGATATAGTGTAAAAATTTTAATCTCAATTCTGAACGTAATTCACGTAAAAAGTAATATCTTCTACTGGATAAAAAATCTCAGCTGATGACGAAAAAACAACTCTACGCCATCCAGTTTCTAGTATCCGCTCATCACTATCCATTCTTTCTGGAGCACTTTTAGCCGCTACATGTAACTCTTCAACAGTATGGCCTTTATGGGTTCCAATTGTGTTGCACGACTCAGCATATTGTCAATTACAAATCGTTGTTCTTGGTTAGCCTTAGCAGACCTCCACTGAACATTGAATGCACTATGCAAACTTGAACACATCGCGCGCGTGCGTAAATTTCGCTGAGGAGTAGAAACGGGTGCTATTATCACTCTAAGGAGGAGATGATCCCGCATGGAAGGAAATCACACCGAAGAGACCACAAAAAGATAAAGACCACGGAGGAGGAAATCACGTCATTAAGGAAGCGATGCCAGAAAAGAGACCATAGCAGAAAGAAGATCACCCTAAATGGGAGAACAAACTAGTTTGAAAACCACATTAGGGATGAGTAGGGTAACATGGGGCAGCGAGCCCACTGCGGGTCATAATTAAAACTTCATCAAAAATTTAGTTTAAAAAAAGTGGGGGGCGCGCTGCCCCACGTTACCCTACTAGGAACCACCCACAACTTGGAGCACAATCATCCATGGAGCACCTAACCTTGATGGAGCACCCGTTGATGCCCCCAACGGAGCACAATCACCCAACCACAGCTGGGGCATCAACTGCAACAATGGGTAGCAAGCACATCATGTGGCAACAACCACACATGAGGTCCCTCCACGCCTAGTGGATCAACCACGCTAAAGGCCTGTCAGAAATATTTAATCTTGATGGTGACTCAAAGCTGGAGTATTTTCAGGCAAATAGAGATGATAGAAATAACTAGATATTTTACCGTCTGGATGAACAACCATTAACTCAGATATTTATAGCTTTTTATCGGCAGTGTTTATAACTGATACAATGATGAAGGAACTACATAGAGAGATTCACTAATTTTTATATTCGAAAAAATACTCTAATTGCGCAGCAGTGATCCTAAATTGGTCTTTTCGTAGCTTTTTTAATGAGTTTTTTACCTAAAACATCAACACCAGCAACTTGCGACGCAGCTCGAGTAAAGCTGCATTGACGGTGTCATTCACATGGATCCTTTAGATATGAAGAGAACGAGGTCTGCTACATTAGCAGCAACCGTTGCTCTATAGTCTATAGTATACCATCCTGCCATGATCTGTAACTCCCATTACTTTCTGTGTATCCGTTCTTGGTGGTGCATCCCGATCGAGTCCCAAGTGCTGCGCCATCGCCTCCCAGACGGTTAGATATCGAAGGCGTCCTGCTTCAATCTACAAGCAACAATCGGTCAAACCGATCTGAAATTTTGCACACTTGCGTAAAGTAACTAAAGTCTGAGACAATGCTTGAATCAATTGACAGAATGCATTACTAATTTTTTTAATATAAAAAATTTGAAAATAGTTTTTTTTATCGATATTAAAAATAAAATAAGAGATTCATTGTGCACGTGTAACATCGAGACACCGGCCTCTTTAGAAGTGTTGTCTGTAAAAAGTAATTTTTAAACGCGTATTATTTAATAATAAATGAGGGATATGTTGATATTGTCACCAACTGTCATTCGTTACTCAGACTAATTTTCGCTTTGCTTAATCAGGCTTCACACAAATCTCTCGTGCCTACGCTCCAATGCATGCCATATAAGGTTTTCATATCGAGCTTAGGCAATTACGTCAGAGGACTCAATTATTTTAATTTGGTGTTATCAAATTATTTCAATTTACAATAATTATTATAATTTGGTGTAGTTTGTCGAATCGAAACCCTGATCAGTTCCGATTTGATAAATTTATGAGTGAAATTTATCGTCGCCTGCGTGGTGACCTCATTGAAGAATACAAGTATACTCATGGTTTGTACAAGGTCCCAGAAGGATTACTAGAATTTGAAACAAGAACCAACACCATGGGCCACGGCTATAAACTAAAAAACTGCGGTGCAACTTATCCACGCGACAACATTTCTTCTCGCTTCGAGTCACTGACATGTGGAACAGCCTCCCTGAAGATATTGTTGATTCTCCGAGTATGAACGCGTTCAAGAACTGACTAGACAAGGCCATGCATGAGCATATGTTTAGTCTTAAAATTCCTCGTACCCTACGGAACAACTGATATCTAGAAGCTTTTTTAAATCTATCTTTCGTTGAAAAGATCTGATCAAAAGTCCAGACTAGTCAAGAAAAGTACAAGAATCGGCGACAGGCCTATCCAGGCCTATTCTTTAAATGCCGAAGATACTATACTATACTATACTAAAATCCTTCTATGGAATTCGTCCTGAAAAGTGTCGATGTGGTATGAGGCACGGCCGTGAGACCGGCCGGGAGACAGGCCGCGTTTTTGTCCGAGAGGTGTCACGAAATGACGTGGACAAATTTTGTTATCCTCTGTTCCTGATTTCACACCGGTCGGTCCATAATGAATGGTTATGAATTGAGGAATTCCCCAAGTATTTGGAATTGACGGTTCAATTCAGCGCAGATTTAAAACAGGTGCAGCACAGGTGTTGCCTACGCTTACGCTCACGTGTTTTTGCCCGACCGGTGATTTCGATATATATGCCACAATTGGAGTTGATTAAATCCATTTGCATTACATGCTTTTTGTTAAAAAAATAGTTGCTTTATCGTCTATATAAAAGCTTTACAAATTTAAAAAACAAATTATAATACAGGAATAGAAAGATGCAAGATATTTTAGCACGTCATACATTTTCATTGCATACATGACCCAAAATAAAGTACAAATTATAAATTGCTTGCACAACTTTTTTCTACAAAAATTATTGGTAAAAGTATCACCATGATGAATTATGAATTTTAACGCAAGGTTCACGATATTTGTATATTTATTATGAGTGGTAACTGTAGACTGCAAAATTTTAATTATGTTATTCCACGTAGAAGAAACCCGCCACCTCTTCCATTTGGCAAGATCATCTGAGTTCTTTCCGAAGTTAGTCTGTCTTTGTTGTGGACGTGAGATTTTGGCTCTCTCAAATAAGTTGTTTATAATTCGAGAATTTAGTCATCTTCATGAGCATGGTCAATCTAAGCGGGTAAGTTATTGTTTTACTATTGATTGATTGATTGAAGTTGATTAAGAGGCTTATTTAATATGATCGTATTTTCGTAGCTGAGATTTCCGGTCGATACTCCGTGCTTACGTCACGATTAGCGCTGATACGCTGAGCGCTCCACGTTGGGAAATTGTCGAGTGATAGATCGTTCTACGATTCTTCATCTCTGTACGTGTTCCTACTGCTTATTTGAAAATTCTCTTTCGCCTGTGTGTATTACTGTATGATTTTTATTAACGCCTTCGGGCACCAGCAAGACAACTCATGAGTCTAGGGATCATCGGGATTCGGGATGTTCTTCACTCTTCAGTGGGTTTAGCCTGTGCGAGTTATGTGATTATTATATTGTGAATTTGTGATAATGTGCACTATTTACAGTACTAAACAAAGTTTTCTCTGATCTTCATGAAAATTATACAGCTGGAGCCTGGAAAGTGAAAAAATATAGAAAAATACCATATAGCCTAAATATAACTGGAAAACAAATACAAGTTAAAAAGCTAGTACAAATTTTTTCCTTTAGAAAATTAACGTCTGAAAGATGGACCAATTTTTAGCTTTTTTTTATTACCTAGCTATCATTTCTGGGTTTCATATAAGCCTGTTTCAAAGATTTTAATGCCATTAGAAAGCTCATGTTGTAGGCTAGGCCTATCTATTCTAACTACCTAAATAAAACATTTTGGTTGATGGCCTACCTAATTTGACTGCAGGTGGGTGAGGGAAATGGGTGTGATTACTGATTGATAGATATGAATGGAATAATTGACCAAAAGGCAGAATTGAACAAAATAAATTCTATTTTGATAAATTATGAATTCATGATGAATTGAAAAATAAATGAATGATACAGGTGGGCTAGTTCAGATCGCAGGTCCATAATACCTGCTAAAACCTGCATTATAAAACTCTGCCACTATGGACCAATGATGAATTCCTTACATGATGGCTAAATGAGAGAAAATGTTATTGTTGGGCAAATTATAAGTAAATGATAATTAATTTTGTCTAATGATAACAATGATAAATAATAGATTAATAATACTTCTACTAGTAGTACTGCATCACCTAACACCTTCAAATTGTGCTGGACAGTCAATTGAAGGCAATAAACTGCTAAAATTTGAAATGTGAATCAAAATGCAAAAGAATATCATCACACATGAATGACATGATTGCTAAAATTGAAATGCTAATGATTCACATGACTGAGTTTGAACTAGGTAGGCCTACAGTACTGCCATTGCCAGTTGAGGCCCAAAGGTGATAGACGTGAAGATTGCATTAGTGCAAATACTAGAAATAGCTGCAGAGCTCTGAAATTTTGTCCAAGAACTGTAATTTTGAGGTCCTTTTTAGCGCATTTTCTCGTTTATGGAAAAAATGCACTATTGTGCTAATCATGTCCGTCTGTCTGTCTGTCCATGACCAAGTGTTCGTTGACAAGAAAATGTGCTCTGTCACTCGCTGCAGTGAGTACTGAGTTATATTTTCTCTTTCATTAATGGCCCAATATGATATCCAAGTTTGTTTTTAGCAAATAGTGGTACCCTTTGCAAATCTCAGCATACCCAGCCAAGCTAGTAAACAATAGAAATTTCTCAAATGAGAATGTGTCGTCATATCACATATGTCAAGTCTTGTTTAAGTTGTTTGTTTCCAAACATTCATCAATCAAAGTAAGCTACCATTTGTGTGGGACTTCTAAAATTAAATGCCTCCTGTGCATTGAAGCTATAACTGTCTGTCCACCATTTTGGTAGCGTTGTTGTGATCTAGGGGTGGTTTGTGCACATACCTACCTCTGCCTTCTGGCTCCTCACTACTCAGTACTACTCAGTCGAATGTTTCTTTGTTGTGCATTTTGTGCGTTAAACACTTTGACTGCAACATGCGCCACCACCATATATGGAACATGCATGCATGTCCCAAACTGTGACATGTGCCATATGTGGCGCATGCTTAAAATATTTAGCTTTTTAAAAACTCTTTACAATATCAGCCAGATCATCAACTTGTGGAAAAATACGATTGAGAAATAAGAGAATTGACAATAACGCTTTCAGAAACCTATACAAATGTTGTGCAATTATGTAAGAATCTTAGTAGTTGAAATCTAGTCTGAAAGGGTGTTATCCTATTCCAATATGATGAAAATTATTTTTTCAGTATTGGTATGGATTTTAGAAGTAGAAAAATGGGTATTAGACATTCAAAAGTTGCCTTAGCTCACACGGAAACAGAATGCCACTGTAAAAAGCAAGATACGCAGTGATGCAGATTCTCAGCACTGAGATTGCAATTAGTAGTTACTTCTCTAGCTCTGTCACATTTCAGCACTATCTACCTTTTACAATTATGTTACAGCAAGACTCAGATCAGTAGTTTGTAATGAAGTTGAGATCCTCAGCTTCAAATATTTTAGTGCTGTAGACATCTAAAATCATTGATTTGGTCATGGAAACATTTCTTTGTGTGTCTGACCCATTACTAGTGACAATACATTTGGTCATCAATGACTTTAATGTTTCACATAAATTTTTACTGACTACACCAAGCACTTGCTACAGCAGTTTTTGCCAACAGCTGGAACAGTTGTTGGTACCACTTCATGCTTTGCTTAGTGCAGTTTTGTAAGATATAAATGAATTATATACTTCCCATTTAGTGGCATTTAACCCAGAATGATTTGTAGTTTCAGTATTGCATTTGCATTCCAATTCCATTTGCTCAGAAAATGTTTTTTTTTCAAGCATCAGTACTTGTGTGATGCAAGTTTTGAGTGTAGTTGTATAATGAGTGTCATGTACCTCATACGGCGCACATAGCCAAGAAAGACGAAAGTTTCCATTCCAGGCGATGTGCACCAATAGAGGCTTGCTTTTTTTATGTCTCAAAGCATGTGTCTCTAATGATTGGTTCAGACTCTGGTTAGTGGTTGCCGGTGCCAGACTCTGGTTAGTGGTTGCCGGTGCTTTGTGGCTCATTTCAGTTAGTATGCTGCATTCGGGCTCGTTTTTACAACACTTCTCTTTAACTTCACTTCTACCTGTCCAATCGATCTGAAATTTGGCACACTTGCGTAAAGTTGGAGACAATGCATGAATCAATTGACAGAATAAATTTTATAAAAAAATTTTCATTGTTAAAAAAATGAAAATAATTTCACCTGCTACAAATCTTATAATCCATCACAATTTGAACTGTCCAATTTATCAGAAATTTTGCACAATTGCACAGAGTCAGAGACAATGCATGAATCAATTGACAGAATAAATAATTTTGAAAATTTACAAAATTTTGATATGAAAAAATTTCGAAAAATAATTTTCATTCGATATTTGAAAATAAAATTAGAAATTCATTGTACATGTATAACATCAAAGACACTGGATTGTTCAGAAGTGTCTTTAAAAAGTAATTTTTAAACGCATATTATTATTACTGAAGATGTGGGTATTTCTTTTATATCAAAAACATTCTATCTTTACAACACTTCTCTTCAACTTCACTTCTTGTTTGTCTGTCTGTCTGTCTGTCTGTCTGTCTGTCTGTCTGCTACTAATCTTGTAATCAAAATTTAACACTCTTCTACTTATCCTATCGATCTGAAATTTTGCACACTTTTGTAAAGTTGGAGACAATGCAAGAATCAAATGACAAAATAAACAAATTTAACAATTTTTTTTTTTTTCAATAAAAAAATGACAAAATAATTTTGTCAGCTACAAATTTTATAACTGATATATGACACACTTTTACTTGTCCAATTGATCTGATATTTTGCACACTTGTGTGAAGTTGGAGGCAATACATGAATCAATTGACAGAATAAATAATTTTGAAAAAATTATATATTAAGAAAAATTGAAAATTAATTTTTTTAATATTAAAGAATAAAATAAGAAATTTATTTTACATCTTCACACTCTTTAATCACTTAAATCCTTTAATCACACTCCTTTACCTAAATACTAGAAATTAGGTATTGAATCTTTTTGAGAAACCCATTGACTACAAAAGTTTAGTTTTCTTAATAGCATGGTGCAATTCTAAGATTGGCGGTACTTTTATGTCCTGGCAAAGGGTGCCTTGTCTTGTTGGTCTGCACTACCCCCATTGAATATAAGAATTTTAGGTGACAAATAGTCACCTAAAATTCTTATATTCAATGTAAAGTCAACTTTTAATAAATAATAAATTTTTTTCTTTTGAGATTTCATTTTCAGAATGAAGTACAACTTTATAAAGTTTTGATGTCAAAGTTCTGAAAATGGTTACATTGCCATTTTGTTTGAGTTGGGTGAGCAATAAAATGATACATTCATGTATCCAATACAACATACACAAATCAGGATTATAAATAAATACTTGAGAAGTAAAGTATTTTAATTCCATAGGTTGCAAAATCCTTTAATGCTGCGCAGACACCAAAGGTAGATGTTCCATGCCAGCTCCTATCACTGTACATTCAACTAAATTGCCACACCACATGTACTGGCAGACTAAATAAGTCCAATATAAATAAACTTCTAACTTCTTAAAATCACTACATTCTATAGATTCTAATAGCTTAATAGTATCTTGTCTGGCTTTCTGATTGTGTTGCACGTCCTTCACTTGCTCGCAGGGTGGGATTCAGAAGGGGTCATATATGAACAAGGGCTCATGTCATGTGGTGCCTACAAATCAGATAATATATTTTTTGTTATATTTAACTGATATTTTTGAGCTGATAGTTACCACCAGCATGGAATATATATACCTTCTGAGCTGCAACTGAGCTTTCTGGTCATTATTGGGGCCACAAAATTCCTGCTAAAAAAATGTCTACTATCTAAGTAAAGTATTAATGGCATACAATTAGGCCTCAAGATTTTCAATTTTTGGAAAATGTCTCTTTGAAGCTGTTACAGTAGCTTGATAAATAGGAAAATTTCAATTATGAGTTAGCAGAAGGCAGACTGTCATCTGGAAAATCAGACAGAAGCGACTTGTGAAGAAGACTAAAATGCCCGTGGTTGCAGTCAATTTCTTTTTAACCCTTTCACGGGTAAGTTACCATATATGATCACTTGAAATCGCGTCACAAAAAGCCTCACCACGGCTTCCTGTTTGTTTTTGAGGCATCCTTATAATGCCTCAGTCAATCCCTAATTATCTGACCATCATTCTATCTATTGCATCACCAGCTGCAAAGTCCACATATTGAAATATGAGCATTTAATGAAGGTTTTGACTCGGACAATGGAATTGCCACTCTTTCCGCATTTTCTTCAAAATTTGGAAGTATCAATATATATATTTATTTTGGCAAGTTGATTAAATTTAATTAAATAATTTTTATGTTTCTAATTTTTCATTTGCATAAACTGAATTTTAATTATAAAGAAAAATTTTGTGTACTGATGGCTTATATTGAATTCTTAAAGTGCAATTTAAACCTTCAATAGGTTGGCAAAATTTGCAAAAATTCATAGAAATAAATATATTGTATAATACTTCTTACTTTCTTGAAATGGTTTCTGAAATTTTAATTTCTGGATATTTCAATGCTTGCCCGCTAAAGGGTTAATGCTCTAGTGGCTAGAGCTCATTGCTAATGAAAAATTAAGGTAGAGTCTAACTTCATTTGTCATTAGAAATTGGATTCTGCTCAATTTTGCCTTTGATTTTCGAAGCCATCAATGGAATTTTTTTTACCCACTCGTTCCAGGAATTTCTGCTCACTATTACAGATTGGTCTGACTGGATCAATCTAGAATATACGAACCACAATTTCTAGAATTCCACCCTGTGTGGCATTGTTAATCATAAACTGTTGAAATAACAATTTATGACCCTTGAAAACTGGCCAATATCAATCCTCATTAGGCCCAACATTAGTTTGATTTGCATTATAAGAAATATTATATTATTTATTTCCCAATTTGATTTTCAGAATACCCAAATTATCCTTAAGACACTTGTATTATTATGGGAATGTTCAAATTCTTACCCATTTATTATAATTTAATTGGTCATTCTGATGAGTCTAGCAACATCACTTGGTCATAAATATTAAATTATTTAATTGAATCTGTCTCAAGACAGTCAAATATTTGATGTCTGGAAACCCTCTTAATTTAGCAGCTTGAAGCCTTTTTTTGCGCATTTGTGTTGTATGCGCTTTGGTTTACGATATGGGCGCTGAATTATTTGTTCTCTTACAGTGGTAGAGGTAGCGGAAGCGACCGTTACGGTAGCAGTGGTGGAGGAGGTCCTGGCGGAGGAGCTGGTGGCAGCAGCAACGGTTATGGCGGAAATTCTGGTGGCAGCAGTAATGGCTATGGCGGTTATAGCCGTAACGATAGCAGTCGCAGTAGTTATGGTGGAGGCCGTGGAAGCTATGGGGGCGGGGGAAGTGGAGGAGCACGACGTGGTGGAGCTGGAGGTGGTGGTGGATACGGACTAGACCGCTACTCCAACTCTCAGAGCGGGGGACCTGGGAACAACCTCAAGAAAGTAGATTGGTCAAGGGTCAATCTTATTCCATTCAAGAAAAACTTCTATTCGCCTTCGCCAGTGCTCATGCAACGCTCACAAGCTGAAGTTGATGAATATAGGTGGGTTTCAAACTAGCCTTTATTGTTTCACTTGAATTTTTTCAAGGTGATATATACTCTATGCTGAAAAATAGTTCATCAGAGATAACGATATTTTTCTCCTAATCTATTGATTTGTTATATTTGTTTTTCTCTAGTTTATAGAACTTGTCATTTTCTCTATCGGTGCATCACCAGGGCAAGGATGGAGATCACCGTGAAAGGATACGATGTCCCCAAACCAATTCAGAACTTCAGCGATTATGAGCTGCCTGACTTTGTACTTGCTGAAGTGCGTCGTCAAAACTATGAAGCTCCCACTGCCATTCAAGCTCAGGGTTGGCCTCTGGCCCTCTCTGGTAAAGACGTTGTTGGCATTGCCAAAACAGGCTCCGGCAAGACTCTGGGCTTCATCATGCCTGCCATTGTGCATATCAATCATCAACCTGCACTCAAATTTGGCGATGGTCCCATTGTTCTTGTGTTGGCCCCCACCAGGGAACTGGCCCAACAAATTTTTTCAGTTGCCAAGGACTTTGGATCTTCCTCTAGAATTAGGCCTGTATGTCTGTTCGGCGGTGCTCCTAAAGGACCTCAAATCAGGAGTCTTCATGACGGTGCAGAGGTGAGATGAGCTATTAGTTTCTTAAGCATAATGTCGGACATTTTTTTACCGCTTTTTTTGAAGCCATTTTTTTTATTGTGTTATGCGTTACAATTTTTTTGTGTGGTGACTCATTAGTCTTCATAATCATGTTGATATTGTAGATCTGCATCGCAACTCCTGGTCGTCTCCTGGACATCTTGGAAATGGGCAAGACTAACTTGTCTCGCTGCACGTATCTCGTTCTCGATGAGGCTGATCGTATGCTCGACATGGGCTTTGAACCACAAATCCGCAAAATCATCACTCAAATTCGGGTGAGTGGAGTTGAGATATCTTTCGCCACTTGAACTTACCCGAATTGTTTTTTACTGGTTCTAAATTATGTACCAAGTGAATTAAAATCGCGAAGTATTGGATTATTAACAGTGCCTTTGTGAAGAGATTTTTTACATCGCTATTTTTTTTGCAGCCTGACAGACAAACCCTGATGTGGTCTGCGACGTGGCCTCGCGAGGTGCGAAAACTTGCTGAAGATTTCCTCAAGGATTATACGCAACTTAATGTCGGATCTATGGACCTCTCCGCCAATCACAACATTTTGCAAATCGTTGACGTTTGCCGTGACGCCGACAAGGAAAACAAGTAAGTTTTGAATTGATCAGCTTCTTCCCTTGCCAGTGTCATTAAATAACAGGAATGCATCAACATCTGTCATGTAAATGACTGATGATCAACTAACTACTTACTGTATTTCAAATATTGTTTTAGTGAAAAGAGTTATTCGTTCACGTGAAGTTCTATCCTATCGTATTCTGTTCGTGTTAGGTGTTAATTAATTTGAACATTTTCCCGCAGGCTTATGAAGCTTCTTAATGAAATGACTCAAGAGAAGACTCACAGAACCATTATTTTCTGTCAGACTAAGAAAAAAGTAGACAGCGTCACACGTGGCATGAGGAGAAGCGGGTAAGGCATTTAATCCGAAATATTATATACATCCTACTTATGATACAATGAAATTTAATATAGCTACGCTTTTAAATTCAGTGGTTTGACAAAGTGACGAAACCTCTATAGTTCTAAACAAAAGTTTTATTATTGTGACTAGTTGTGGTGTTGTTCAATTATCTCTGCTGATCTTTAAATTCATTTATGTAACACAGATTCCCTGCAATGGGTATTCACGGTGACAAATCACAGCCAGAACGAGACTGGGTATTAAAAGGTATGAATTTCATATTTATATTGCTCTATACTCAATATTTGGCGTTTCTATCAACCTTTGTGTAGAGTTCTTTTTTAGTGATAATTTGTAATTGTATGATTTTATCTCATCATTGTGCTCTGAAAATATTGACTACATAGTAGACGAAAAATACTAATTCTCTTGGAGGGCTTTGCAGTTTTTTTAACGAAGTTTTTCATTTGTGAATTACTATGAGGAATTAATTACAGAATTCCGGTCTGGCAAATCCCCCATCCTCGTCGCTACGGACGTCGCTGCTCGCGGTTTGGGTGAGAATTTAGCCAGCATTTCACATCTCGTAATTATTGCTGTAATATTGTGGAGAGATAACCACCGTAGACCTCACTGTATTTAAACTTGTATAACCCGTTTTCTTTCTTCTTTATTACAGAGGCCCATTAACTATGGTCGATGCAAGCCTTTGCATTGAGCTGTGGGGCCTCTAAAATGTGGCATTTCGTGTCACTTTTTTGTTCAAAACGAAAAAAATCGTCCGTGAGAGCTGTGCTCCCTCTCATGACCGTACAGCCGGTCATGAGCGGAGATCGTTACTCGACGATCTCGGCCGTCCGTTGTATCGCTCACGGCTTGCGTGGCAAGCGTGCTTGGTGTTAAGCAGCAATGCACGGGTTATATTGGGCGCTGTGCCAATGCTAACTCGTTGCCTCCACACCCACGTGGAGCGAGCTGATCGATCAGCCAGGACAAGTCGTTCGAACGTAGGCTATTGGCCTGGTCACTGTTGCTGCAGTGGTGGCGCCTACATTCCCACTTACGACAGAGGGCCATCAGCCCTCGGGAATGATCAGGCCCAGCCAGGTACAATACCTCAGCATTAGGAGTATCTCAATTAAGGGCCTTTTCAAGTACAATTTAGGTGCAATATTCAAAAACTGACATATAGCGTGTTGTTCTAGTCTTCTTGATTAAGAGAAGTCTAACTATTGCATCGTATTGTTAAGGCTCAGAGTGCTTCTAAATTGGCTTGAACACTTGTTCATTGATCATTACTCACGGCGAGGTCTGCTATGGGAAGCTGGTCGACTATTAAATGATTTTGCATCAGTCAAACTTGCTTCTCGAAAATTTCCATTCATAGTCTTCCGAGCCCATCGCATTCTTTGCCGAGCGCCAGACTTCAATTCGAATGATCTTAAGCTCAATTGCTGGTTTCATGATGCCTTCAGTTGACCGTACCATGCACCCCATTTATCTCAAGTGGAAGCAATTTCTAAATGATTGCTTTGCTTCTTGCTCGAACCCAGTATCTTTCCCCAACAAGAGCATTATAAGTGCACAAGCCGCCACATATCTCCCATCTCCTTTTCAGCCTTGAATTTTGAAACAAAACGCTAGTAGATTCTCTTGTATAAATTGCAAAAAAGTTTTGCAACTTAGTTGTAAATGCTGTCTCAATCTCGAATAATTTCTCGTTCTAGTGAGTGCGTTACCATGGCGTGGTGACGAAATTATATTTTAGTTTTAGTGTCAACTTCTTAACTTAATCATTTTCCCATAAGCTTCATAATGAGGGACTCGGTAAAAGTCTATACTAACCTCTCCCTCTTGCCATCACTGTTCAGCAATGCTAAGTTTTCTCCTCATGCGTGCAGATGTGGATGACGTAAAGTTCGTCATTAATTACGATTTCCCTAACGGCACCGAAGACTACATTCATCGTATTGGCCGTACCGGACGTTCAGGCAAGAAGGGCACAGCCTACACGTTCTTCACGCACGGCGATGCCAACAAAGCCACCGATCTCGTCGCTGTCCTCCAGGAAGCCAAGCAAATCGTCAATCCCGAACTGGCTGAATTGGCAGCAATGAAATCTTGGGGTGAGAAGCCGGTGCTAGCTTTTAAACCAACAACAATTATGTGGCTTGTGCCAACTTGTATTTAATAGTTAGATGTCTTCATTAACACTCGTGGGAAAGCGTATAAATCTGACGCGAGTTTTTGAAAACATTGCTACGAAAAAATATGAACCATTACAATATATATTTACTCCTTGCATTTTTTCAACATTTTGCATATCTGAATAGTTAATCGCACTAAAAGAATTCATCATATGCGGTCACGACGCGAAAATTATTTCAAATAGTTGAAATTTAAGCATACGAGTGTAATGAGTAACAATCTAAGATTCCACTTCATTCACTTTAATCAAGTTACCCTTAATAATTAGATAAAGATTGATACTTCCATTTTTTTCCAAAAAATACGGAAAGAGCGTCTATTTCATTGTCCGGGTCAAAATTTCCTTTGTATGATTGTATTCAAATTTTTGGGCATGGTAGGTGGTGATGCTTTGTACAGATTATAAGCGATTGAGAATGGCATGATGAGTGGCACAAACCAAGAACCGTGGGGTGTTTTTGGGGAGATTTTAACTGATCATGTATGGTAACATTCCCGCAAAATGGTTAAAGTAATCTTTATCTTTTCGGGTAAATTATTTTTGATGATTTCAAGGAAGCCAAGCTTATAACGCAAATATTTCTCTGAGAAGGAAGCGTTGGTGGTCGCAGTCGCTGGGGAGGCGGCGGTGGTGGTGGAGGTCGTCGTGGTGGCGGTGGTTACGGTGGCCGCCGTTATTGAGAGTCCTGCTGGTGAGTCCATGAACACTATTCTCTAGTCGTTCAGAAAAAAATTTTACAATCTAATTGGAAATAACTGCAACATTTCATTTCGCCTATGTACTCACCTAAGCTCATTTTAGTTACATACATCTTTGTAACTATAATTAAATTTGAATGGTGTTGCAAGAAATTAAAAGCTCTCTGTAGTCGTCATAATTAACAGAATATTTAACCCAATGTTAAGCGATTGCTTACTAAGCGTTCACTTGAAATGTAACGAAGGTTGACGTCTAAAACCTTATTTTCTTTTCTTTCAGACTAGGCTGGTGATCTGGATGATCGTAATATTCCATGAATGTCGTCGTTCGTCGTCTTGAGCACCTACGTGAATACGTTTTTGAGTATCGGATGCCTAGCATTACAGACTCAGAAATGTTTTTGTTTGTTTTATTTTCATAGGATTATTTATCATTCTTCGATGTTCGAGCGCTCGCCCATTAAAGCCGTGTAGTCCAGTCCTAATGTCGGCTGACACTTTACATAGTAGCGTGAAATAAGCACCAGCGATGCTTGAGTTATTTCCAATTTATGTTCTGTATGGTTGTTGCGAAGTGCATTTAGATCTATTTATTGTCCATCTCTATCTGTATCATCTATCGTGGATCGTATGTTTTGTTCTCATAATGCGTCTGCTCTACTTCGGATATCTCGATTCTGTTATTGTGCATCGCTACAAGTATCCTCTACCTTGCACAACATTATTCTTTCTCATAAGCGTATGCTCTATTTCGGATATCTCGATTCTATTATTGTGCATCGCTATCAGTAGCCTCTACTGTGCATCACATTTTTCGTTCTCAAGAAGCGACTGCTCTACTTCGGCTATCTCGATTATGTAACCAAAGCATAGATTAGTTTTTTGGTATTAAATACGAGCGAATTTTCTTCATATAATTATCCAACCTGTGAAGATTATTCAGGTTACTTCATGAGCCGATCTGAGGAAAATAATGGTGGACGACAGATTTACGAAAGTGTGTAATAGGTTCAGTCTTACAAGTTTCTGATCGACTGGTTCGATATATCCAACGGTTTATGATGTCATACCCAGAAGGTGAAACTGGAAGGAATGTTCGTGTAACCTTCCAAAGTTTGTTTATTAATGTGCAAGTAGAAGCTCCCAAAAAAGAAATTAGGGATTTCTTATTCGTTTGCGAGGAATAGCGTGATAATTGGCAGTGCAGTTGCGACTTCGGGCTGTCGACGGCAGTGTTAGAAGTGGAAAAGTAGTTAAATTTTTATACTAAACGCATAGTACTGGCAGCGTAAATTATTCACTCGTTGCAATTCCAACAAGTTGCTCGCGTAACAGCGCTTCATAAATATTCGTGAATGTAATTAGCTAGGTTTCCTCATTTTCAAGCAAAGTAAGCAATTTGATTACGTTGTCACGAATTCATGTAATGCCTTTTCGTTACGTTCGAAGATGGATTATCTTCGCTTGTTTGCATTCATAATTGATCATGAGTTATCGAACAAGCATAATCCTTGTAGTAGAAAGACGGGAGGAATGGAATGCAATGGAAAATTCTCCGCTGCGTAACAATTGACTTGAACAATTTGATTAGGTTTAGTTAGAAGCTGAATATGTATCAATTGCAATGAGTAATATTACAAATGCCGCCTACAAGTCGAACTATCACGGGAATGGGAGAAAAGTTATATTAAAATCTTGAGAGGGAAGCAAATGCAAGCTTTAATAATAACGAGGGCGAAAGACAAAAGTAATCAACTATGGTAAAGTTTATGCAGATCAAGTCAAGTCTTTACAGATGGCAGTGTTTTTAGCGATCTTGAAAATGAGTGGAGTTAAAAAGAAATTCTTGTGCTGTCCGACCGTGTGCACGAATTACTCGCTTCGGTACACGATACATGAAGCAATTGTTAAACGTTGCTGCGCGTAAGAATAGTCGTTGAAAGGAGGGCAGAAAGCTGGTCTAATCATATGATCAATATAACACTTTCTCACTTTCCCTGCTCACTCGCTTAATGGTGGCAACGGCAACTGCTACAAAGTCCGATTTTAGAAGTGAATAAGCTAGATTTTAGCATGGATAACCTAATAAAGAAGTCAGACATCTCATGAAATGTTACAATTGCACATCCATAGTTGAAAATTTGTTCAAAAATGCCCCATTTCCTCGCAAAAGGAAAAATCAGCAGATTCAGATCCCAAGCTCAGCGAAACGAGTCACAATAAACTTTGAAATTATTTTGCTTGCGGGAGGTTTCCTTTTTTGTGAAAAGTACTCTAAATTCTGAAATTCGGACATCAAACAAAATCTTGCCTATCCGACATTAGACGTCGCTTCTCTTGACGGCAATAAACAATTTTTCTTCCTTTACTCTTACGCATGTAACAAATATTGCCCTTACTCTATCACATTCATTGACCGATTACTTAGATTACCGCTGAATAGAATGTACTCGTCTTTTGAGTCTACATCACGTCAGCATTTCTCATGACTAGAATTGATCGTTAACTTTTATGAAAAAAAAAATATTGGCCTCAAACATTAAAATTTAAACATAACTTCAATAATCGAGAAAAACACTGATTTTACCTACACACTAGAACCTGCACCGAAATGAGATCAAAGTTTCAACTTAAAACTGTCCCACAGCTGGCAGTCAACACGGGTAATTTGAATAATTTTATACTTCTTAATTGTAGTTTCTATTTAACCAAATCTTCGTTACAAGTTGAAATTCTGTCGGAATATAGTGAGTTTAAATAATTATGCTTATTTATATCCGCTCGATGACTAAACTACCATCAAAATTTACAGCTACCTCATCCATCACTGTAAATACTTTCATACTCTGCATTAGGAAAACGTTAAATTCATAATTTTTTCTACAAGTCCTGAATTTTTAATAATTCAACTTTCTCACAATTTGGATGCGATAAAGAGGACCTTCCATCAAGCGTAGAAGATAACCTTAGTTTTCTGGTCCCGGTGATCCTGTCAGGAAATTATGCGTCACTAGTGCCGGGTCCTAGTCTGCTGTATTACGCCATTAGTGCCGGGTCAATGTCTGCTGTATAACGTCACTAGTGACGGGTATCTGTCTGCTGTATTACGTCACTAGTGACGGGTATCTCTCTGCTGTATTATGTCACTAGTGACGGGTCTCTGTCTGCTGTATTACGTCACTGGTGACAGGTCCCTGTCTGCTGTATTACGTCACTAGTGACGGGTCACTGTCTGCTGTACTACGTAACTTGTGACGGGTCCCTGTCTGCTGTTTCACGTCACTAGTGACTGGTTCCTGTCTGCTGTATTACGTCACTAGTGACGGGTATCTGTCTGCCTGTCATGTGTGGTTTTTACCCAGCAAGACTTTCTCGAAGCTGTAGCACTCAACAACAGCAACGGCAACCGAGGACCTGAAATCAAAACAAAAAGTTTATTTGGAAAATAATATTTCGTCTCTAACTTTGACGAGTCGACGCAATTTCTATGCTATATATTCGCACATGATTAACTCCTCAGTGCTCCAGAAGTGCTGTTCACTTCTTGAACATACGAGATATATCAATATTACTTTAGTAGTGTTCGCCAGAACGCTATTAATAATTCTTACTAACAGTGCTCGAAAATGCAAATATACTGTTTAATTAACCTTGGTGAGAATCGCTATTATTTGCCATGCAACCAAATTTTAGCTAAAAAACGAGGTAAGCCATGGAATATTTTTTTCAATAAAAATAGTGTTTGGCATAAAACATAGAAAATTCCACAGTTTTTGATATACGCAAGTGTTCATAGTTGAATATTTAATTTAATCAATGTTCACCAAGTGTATAGTGAATCCTGATTCACAGTTTGATCACTTTCACTCTTAGTTCTTTTACACACTGAATAATGAGTAGGTCATTCGGTTAAAATAGTGAAATTTTTTATCCATGGCATAAGCAGAAAGTTGACATATCACTGATAGGCTCTTTTCGACGGGCCAATCTATGTCAGGGTGACCAACACAGGAACAAAGTGTGCATGGTTATTTGTACTAAGTCACGCGAACTTCGCTGGGTGCAGGCTTTTAGAACTTGTAAGAACGATAAACATTTCCGACGACTCGTGTATCCTGTAGGGGTTAAAATATGCCAAGTGGGCACCATGGAGCACCTGCGGGCCAACATGGAGGGCATGATCTGCCAGCGGTTGGTCTTGGGATCGTAGCGCTCCATGGAGTTGAGAGACGCAGAGCCGTCGTTGCCTCCGATGGCGTACACGAAGTTGTCGTGCGTGACCAGTTCGTGCGTTGTCCTGCACGTCACGAATGACATTGCACGGTCACAGCACTAAAATAATGGCATGCAGGCATAAAGTGGCTAAAGTACGGAAATAATGGAGTGCGCTGATATGAAATGGTTGGAACTAACGCCGTGAAATAGTTGATTTAAGAAAACTATGGTATAAGTAATTACGGAATGGTTAATACACGAAAATATATTTTATGCAGTTTTAGAGTGACCAGTGTAACAGTATAAAAAACGCGGGTACGTTCCATTATTGGTGTAATAAAATCTTATAGAACACTTGAATGCCACCAATACCTGGAACAAGTAACCGAAGACCTAATACAGTAAAATCCTAAGGACGTCCATCAATAAATCAGAACAAGACAGAAGAAACGACATCTGGTCAGGTCATCACAAGCAGATAATTTTACCAGACGCGTGCGCACTACACAGAGGAAGTAGAAAACTCGGACACTCTCCATCGGCCATCCTTACAGTCAAAGGACGTTGAAACTACGTTTAACAGCGTTATTTCAACGTCAGATGCTTAGTGGGACTGTTCATTGACTAAGCTGTGCGCACTAGACTGCGATGCTCGTACGCGGATCATGGGCGGCGCACCAGAAGAGGCGATTTAAAGGTGCACCCATTGAGATTTGAAGTTGTGAAGAGGAGGCAATTTGAAGTCGGCGCACCGAAAAAAGTAAGAACCCTGACATTAAATATGATGATTATTCTAATGAATTGGTAACTGGCCTCCTGGAGTGCATGGCAGTGATGGGCTCCCAGGCGTTGCGGCGAGGGTTGAAGCGCTCGACGGACGACAGACTCACGGCGCCGTCGCTGCCGCCAGCGCAGTAAATCCCGAGCCCCGACACCCCGACCGCCCCCAGCGACGATCTGAACGGGCACACTGGGATGTGTAGGGCGGTATATGTGATGTATAGGGCGGTATATGGGATGTGTAGGGCGGTATAGCAAGGACTGGTGGGTTGTAATGTGACAGGCCACAGACAAACGGGTTATTGGGTTATGAGGGTCTTCAACTAACGGGTTAGGTTGTGATTGTTTGAACCAACGGGTTTCTGTAGTGGAGATTTCTGACTAATGGGTTGTGTTGTAAAGGGTTGAACTAACGGGTTCTGTTGTAGCGGGTCATAGACTAACGGGCAGTTGTAAGGATTGTTATCTGTAAATAATATCTTGTATGATGAACACTTTTTCATTTGTAAAATTCACCACAATGGCTGAATTCAAATGGTATCACAGACGAAAACTAGTCATTTGTTGAATTCAAAGTTCATTGGTTATTAAAAATCGAGCGAAGTTCCAATCTCTGATATCACGACTGCCAACCCCATTACGTGACTCCTACGTTTGTTAATTCATAGAAGCTGCGATTACCGCAGCATATTTTTCCACTAGTCTATCTTTGAAGAAAGTTTTATTGATTCATCACCAAATTACGATTCGTTCCATAAGTTTATTACGCGACCTTCTGGTGTTAAGGGCGGGGGCAAAGCACCACTTGCCCTCTCTTGGGTCCATCGTCTCGACGCTGCACTGGTAGTTGCTAGTGTCGAACCCTGCTATGGCGTACAGCCGCTGGTCTGTCAAATAATAAAATATTTGCATAAAATATTTTATAAATTATGTCTAATTATATGCACGGAAGATAATTCACACTGGGCATCTGAAGTTGTAGCTAAGTTTCGATGGTTGTTTACATATACACCCATATCGAAAATTCTGAGACTGGCGCATTTCGATAAAGATAACGTGGAAAAGTTCAATTGCACTGCCATGCACTCCAGGAGGCGAAGCCAATTTCAGTGTCGCCGACACGTAGACTGCCATTTCACACGGTAGATAAATTACACGTGATGAAGCAACAAACACCACTAAATAGTCAGAAATTAGGATCGTAAAGACCTTAGCATTAACAAATTTTCTCTGAATAGATCTCTTTAATTTTCATACCATAGCTGTAGATTTTAGCATAACAATCCCGAAATTTTATCTACTGATAAACTCGAATAAAAAATGAAATACACTACAATTATTATTCTGGTCCTATATCACGGATAGTGTAAATAATATACATGTAATTAGACGTCTTCGTTGCAGCAAATATGTGTTCAATGATGAACACTCATGCTGGAGAGACATGAACGTGCTGAGCATTAAATTCCACACTCGGTAAATGGATTTAAGAACACTTTAGTCTTAGTTTTAGGGAAACAATTAATTATAACCAACATCTTAACATTTTTATTTTATAGGCATAAATTCGTAGAACGTTTGTCTTAGTTCGTGAAGCACTTTTGCCGCCCTCACCCAACACGGCGACTTTGGTGTGTCTCCTGCGGCAGGCCATGGCGGGGCAGGACGACCAGATACCCGTCAGGGGGTCGAAGCGCTCGACGCTGTTCAGGCACGAGGCGCCATCGTAGCCTGGATACGTAAAGGACGTCAGCCACTCTTGAGGGTTAAAATCGTCTCACGTAAAAATAAATAACATCGTCTCACGTAAAAATATACAAAATCGTCTCACGTAAAAATAAATAACATCGTCTCACGTAAAAATAAATAACATCGGGTAACTTAAAAATAAATAAAATCGTCTCACGTAAAAATAAATAACATCGGGTAACTTAAAAATAAATAAAATCGTCTCACGTAAAAATAAATAAAATCGTCTCACGTAAAAATAAATAGATTCATCTATTAGAAGGTAATGTTGCACCTGACTGTAGATTGCAGGAACGCAATCTTGGTTGGTAATTTGAAATGATAAAAATGAGAAAATTTTACCAGTTTACTTGCGTATATTATCCAAGTAACAGAGTGATGATTCACACTGCCGATAAGATTCAATTTCTAACATTATGATGATCACATTATCTTGATATATATTAAATCATTACCAGTCAGTAGCATTTTTACACACGTAACAAAGAGTTATGATCACCTCCGACACAGTAGATGAGGCCGTTGAGGGTACCAACACCATGACAGGACCGCTTGGTGCCCATGGAGGTGGTGGTGGTCCAGGTGTTGGTAGAGGGCTGGTACACCTCGCAGTGGCTGATGTCGCTCACTCCGTCGTATCCTCCCATCACGTACAGGTGGCGACCTAGCGAGGCGGCTGCTGTGCGGGACCTGGTCCGGGGTTAGAAAGCATTTTAAGAACTGAACAATCATTTTTCAAGGGTCAATACGTATACGCGGAACCCATTTTTTAATCTTCCAGGAGATTGGAAACAAACTTTGTGTTAAAGTCATTTTGCGACTTTACAAAGAACTTAACAATCATTTACGGAACTGAACAATCATTTTTGGAGGACAAAACGCATACACGGGACCCATTTTTTAAATTGTCCAAGAGAATAAGGCCTCATTTCATATTCCAACGTCTTTTGCAACTCTACAAGCCTAGAATATAATAATTCTTCTGAGCAAACACACACTAAGTGCATAGATCAAGTTTATTGCCAATGTGAAGCATCTAAGAACGTAACACATAATCTTTAAAAATAAAAAGGAACTTTCAACAAAAAAAGTTGTAGAAGTATATAAAGTTACACTCAAACATTCTCCAATCTTGCAGAGCGGTTTTATGATTTTATTGCGGTATCTAAGTTTTTTACTGCCCAGGAGATATTTTGAATGAATTACCTTGACAATTCAAACGTAAACTGTAATCTGTTACAATTTTCTCGCTAATCTAAAGACATACCTGCGGTTCTTCATAGGAGCGACGGGCATCCAGCGGTCAGTGCGCGGGTTGTAGCACTCCACTTCGCTGTGCAGGTTGAATAAACTACCGCCCCCTGACCAAAACACATTCAAATAACAATAATATACCAATACAAGAGATCTTTAGCTAACGAGACCTAGTCCAAAGTTTAGTTTTATTGGAACATTTATATCTTATTGCACCATAATAAAGGTTTTAAATGAAATGAATAAGCAAGGACAAATACAACCCTAAATTTCTTCTTAATTCTCGACATACCCTACATGCATAAAACGTAGATATTATATGAGATTTGATATCCGCGAAATGAACATAACTCTGTGAGAACTAAAAAATTGAGAGTGATATCACGATACGGTGAGAAATTACAAGCAGGATTCTGCCTTGAAAAGAAGAATTTTAGTGAAAAAGTGCTGAGGGCACATCCGTTGCGGACATTCTGAGGTAGGAAGTGAATTATGGAATGAGCAATAAAATGCATTGCTGAACAAGATTGATGCCAGGTAAGGGTTGAGAGCAACCCTGATGAGGGACGGGTTATATTATTTATATTATATTAGGATTAAGAGACGGAGAGCTACCTCAGTCTCAGGGACCGCACTCACAGATCAAAGTAATCAGTTGGGGCGATGTTTAATAAATAGATGCTCAATTTGGAATTTATTTTATTTACTTTTTCTCTACTGTTTATTTTGTTCACTTAGGGATTTGCACTTCTTTCCCAATTTTTAATTAAAATGCAAGTTGGATTTCACTGCAACCCTATCTCCGTTTCATTTACAAGTCTCATATGAAAGCCTTTGACGCTAAATATACACAAGCAGATGCATCTACTTTTTTCATTAGCAATAATATGAAAAAGGGTAGATTTTGTATTCGTACACACTTAATTTCAGCTACAATATGTACTTACAAATTAGCCTAAATAAGACGCCTTTAACCTAGAATTATGAGTTAGTTTTTAAATAATTACGGTACTATTGAAGATTTCTCAGTTGAGTACATGTTTCCTACGCAATTTCCAAGTTATAAATGGCAATAAAAAATTAAAATTCCTAGCAATTTCTAATCACGTGGTTAGCATAAGATCTGACCAACAGCAAAGACGTAAGGCTTGTAGCCGAGAGGTTTTCTCTCGACGGTTCTCTCGGAGGTGAAGGAGTTGCGCTGCTCCGGCAGGAGGTGATACTTGAGCGCCTCCAGCTGTAGGGCCTGACACTCGGGGTGCCCCTGCAGCAGCGGCTCGTTGTCAACCATCGACGTCAGGAAGTCCCGCGACAACAGCGGCAGGCGAACGTGCTTCAGCAGCTGCAGAAAATAAAGAAGTCGTAATTCAGGACATGAAATGGCTAATGAATGATGATGAATGGAAATGATGATGAATGGAAAGGATGATGATGTCATAATTTAGGACATGAAATGGCCAATGAATGATGAATGGAAATGATGATGTCACAATTCAGGACATGAAATGGCCAATGAATCATGATGAATGAAAATAATAACAATGTCATAATTCAGGACATGAAATTACAAACGCATGATGATAAATGAAAGTTATAAAGATGTCCCAATTCAGTGAGTTTTACGCGAGTCACTAATAAATCTTAACAGGAAAAGAATAATAATTTGATTTAGTACGGAATAAATTGAAATTCAAAACACAAATGAAGATGATCTACAATTAAATTTAAAGTTATAGTCCTGCATTTCCTTCAGTAGAGTAGTGATCTGAAATTCGATTTCCCACAAAATAAGTACTTGTGAAAACTACACACTCGTAATCTGATGCGTACACAAAACGATCAAAATGGGTAAAAAGGAGCACGAGCTTAGTTCCATAACATCAAACATTTCTGCAAGCAACATAATGATGAATAAATATGATATACTATCACTGAAGTTCCATAACATTTTTTTGCAAGCCTCCTCCATGCTGTGATATGTAAACCCATGTCAATACATATAGATTAAAGCATAGCTGTCAAAGGCGAGGCTAAAAACTAGCGTAACAAAAATATGCGCAAAAACTGTCGTCTCTAATTTTTGTTCACTTGTTTGTTTGCTTAACATTCTTCATGATCAATGAGAAAATAGTCTAGCATGGCGGGAAAAGTGTATTTTGGCTTGAAAAATTTCTCGTTTGGGTAAAAAGTATCGGATTTGGGCGAAAAAGTTTCGAGTTTTATTGAAAAAAAAAATGTTAAATTCAGTTAAAGAAATGTCAAATTCATTTAAGAAACGTCAAATTCATTTAAAGAAACGTCAAATTCGTTTGAAAAAACGTCAAATTTATTTGAACAAATGGCAAATTATCTTGGAGAAACGTCAAATTCAGTAGAAGAAACGTCGAATTCAGTTGAAGAAACGTCAAATTCAGTTGAAGAAACGTCAAATTCAGTTGAAGAAACGTCAAATTCAGTTGAAGAAACGTCAAATTCAGTTGAAGAAACGTCAAATTCGTTTGAAGAAACGTCATGTTTGGCAGAAGAAAGCGCCTATTTCGGCCTTGAAAAAAGCATCTAATTTAGCCAAAGTAAGCTGTCCGCTTCATCGCAAATAACAACCAGGGCCTATATTTTCCAAAAAAGTTAAGAGATCGTAAGTTCATCAGCCAATCATTGACGGTCTTTCGAGCAAAATCCACCAATCATAGACAAGAAAATGCGTAAGTATTTACGTTCACTTAGCGAGTTTTGAAAGTATGGCCCCTGGGTCTTCTCACCTCGGCGATGTGCTGCTGGCGCGCGACGAGCTCGTGGCGTATCCAGGATACGACGGCCGTGAACACGCGCTCCTCGCTCTCGACGTTCAGTTTAGGGGAGGAAATTAACTCCAGCATCTGGGGGTGCAATGAATATACAAACATATTTTACAAACAGAAGTATTCAAACACCTCATAATTTTGTATATGTTTGGTATACATGTATACATATATGGATATGCATCATTTATTTGGTATAAATCTTTAGTGTATAAAATCATCATCGCATCACATGTGCTATCTTCACAGTTTATCTTCCATATATCGACAATATATAACAGAGGATATTATCTTAGATTAACATTAGCTCTTGCAAGCGCCGACACTGGACAAAATAGTGGAAGCAAATTACAAGAATGCATTAATAAGCATTCACGTGACGAAACATTCTACGAGAGACGCAAGCTTGTATGGCTTCCAGCGCATCTCAAGTCGCACTCGAAATAGACATTTAGTGTAACAGCTCGTGCTGACAAAACTACAACGCAGCTTAGCGAATTGAATGTCTAGTCAAAACGTTACTTAGCGAACGGAATGTCTTATTAAATCGTTTTTTTTGTTGGAATACATTATAGTATTCTTTTCTATCAGTTATTAGTTGGACATATTATGCATGGCTCGATATTGCAGCAATTGGCGTAAAAATTCATTTTGCTGTCAAAATATAATAGGGGAACATGTAAACTCTCACTGCCAGGTTATGTTAGAAGAATGAATAATTAAAAGCCATCTAATTCGCTGGTAAATATTTGCTCCTCGAGATGCTGTAATTACGGAGGCCGTAATTAATATAATAATAATAAATCAATACAAAAGATCTTTAGCTAATATACCTAACATACCTTGTCCAAAGGAAGTGCCAGGAATTCTTCAGTGCAGGAGACCTCAGGGAAGTTCTGGAGCGCGTACTTGTGGGAGCGCGAGTGTAGCTCGTCGCAGCTGTGGGTGTCTGCAAGACATAACACGTGTATAGGAATACAGATGCAATATATGTATAAGAATACAGATGCAATAAATATATATAAGAATACAGTGGAATATACTTAATGATATTGGAAAATGCACCCGAAAATGGGATAGTCCCTGCTTAGCAGCCCTGCGCAGGGAAGCGGGAAAATTTCATTTCAATTTTCTCAGCGTTGCACAGTAGCACAAAAATAACATATATTTGTGCGGGGATGATTTCAGAAATTGCAACAGAAATATAATTTAAGAGTACGACATATTGGATGCTTCATGAATCGCAACTTTGTTCCCTGAATATAGAAACCACAATTTTACAGACACAACTTAATTTTTCCTAGATTTTTTTTCTATTGCAAATAAATTAGGGAAATACAATTGGAAATGACGTCGAAATTTTCTCTTCTTTGTACACTAGCACAAAAATAACAGAACTTTATGCGGAGATGATTTCAGACATTGCAACAGAAATGTACTTTAAAGAGTACGACATACTCGTATTGGATGCATTTTAAAGCGCAACCTTCTTCGTTGAGTTTAGAAACCACAATTTTACTGAAAACAGCTTGATATTTTCTATACTTAATTTCCGCGAATTGAGGAAAACTGCGACTCAAGACTTCCAGCATCCGGAGCAAATGGATGTTACCAGCGAAAGCGCGGATACCGAGGCAGTTGGATGGGTGGAGCTGGCGCAGCAGATACTTGCAGCAGGCGTCCCGCACGCTGCACATCTGCAGCAGGTTTGAAGCAGGCAGGAGCACCTGCAATGAAAGAGGACATTCAATGGAAGCATTTTATTCAGTAAACAACACTTCGTGCAAGGATATATCAACTGTCGTCAATGTTATTCGTTCCTAAAAGCCTGCTATCTTAATGTATACTAATTACTCAGAGAAGTAGTTAAATAACATTTGCAAAAATATGACTCAGAAGTTTACGATAATGATATATTTAATGATCCATTCTTAAAAAAATTAAATTTTTGTGTTATGATAAAAATCAAAATAAAATTTAATTTGAAATGGCTTTTTGGATGAAAGTAAATAAAATTCTCGTAGTATATTCCGTAGGCTTTTTATCATTCTAGCCTTACTGATGCATAAAATATTTTCTGCAAGTTTTTTTATATTTCAAACACAAGCATGGGGAATATTTTCCCTATTAACCTGTAACAACCTATGACCCAACAACACATTTCACTCGAGCTTGACCTGCACGTTGTCCTCAGTGATGACGACATCGCCTGAATACGCGTAGTTCACCAGCAGACACAGCGCTGAGGGGTCAACTTCACGCAGCACAACCTGCGCCGCTGTGCGCTCCTTCACGTCGTCTGCCGGACACTTTGTCTCAACACTTTGTCTAAGAATACATATGCCGTTCACAAGGCTATTCATGTCTATAGGCCCGGTAGATAAAATTACCATCAGTAGACAAAAGATTAGTAGACTTTGTCTACGGATACGTAAACCGTTCATGTCTATAGGTCTGGTAGCTAAAATTAC
Organism: Hyalella azteca; assembly: GCF_000764305.2. Lineage (NCBI taxonomy): Eukaryota > Metazoa > Arthropoda > Malacostraca > Amphipoda > Hyalellidae > Hyalella > Hyalella azteca. The sequence goes on from NW_025947564.1 coordinate 101,159, forward strand.
CATCAGTAGACAAATGACTAACCTTTTGTCTACGGATACGTGAACCGTCGGCGATGTTTTCGACGAAAACATCACCGGAACTGCGAAAATTTAGAGACGAAAACTTTCCGTATCGTAATGCCTGGTACGTAGAGTTACCGTTAGTAGACATAGGAGGTGAACCTTACGCCTCGGATGATGGTACACGTCGTAGGAATTGTCATGTCCGTTAAAACTTAAAAAAACGTTTTAAATTAACTTAACTTGAACATGATACATATCTCGACGTACATTGCGATCCGAACTCAAAGTTGGATAAGGTCAAACCCTCTTCGTCACTCAAAGCAGATTATTTCTACAGCTTTCACCTTCAGAATTTGAACACAGAGGCAACGAATGATAAAAAATAATTAAAAGCATACTCCACAATAATAGAATTTAATACCAAACAAGAATACCGAAGTGATCGCTAGCGTTCAACTTACTGATGAACATTGCAGTGAAGTATGGAGATGCAGCGGCCAGCACAACCTTGTGCGCGAACACAGACGTGTCACCAGCCACTAGTTCGATGTCGCACAACTGCAACACAAAACACAACTATTGTTCAATGTCGCACAACTGCAACACAAAACACAACTATTGTTCGATGTCGCACAACTGCAACACAAAACACAACTATTGTTCGATGTCGCACAACTGCAACACAAAACACAACTATTGTTCGATGTCGCACAACTGCAACACAAAACACAACTATTGTTCGATGTCGCACAACTGCAACACAAAACACAACTATTGTTCGATGTCGCACAACTGCAACACAAAACACAACTATTGTTCGATGTCGCACAACTGCAACACAAAACACAACTATTGTTCGATGTCGCACAACTGCAACACAAAACACAACTATTGTTCGATGTCGCACAACTGCAACACAAAACACAACTATTGTTCGATGTCGCACAACTGCAACACAAAACACAACTATTGTTCGATGTCGCACAACTGCAACACAAAACACAACTATTGTTCGATGTCGCACAACTNGCCTACTGTTGTGCCACAAGTAAACTGCTGTGTCTAGTTTTACGTGTCCCAGCTGTGTCGACGTTAACCTCAGCAGTGGAAAGCACCTCACGAAAACTACGCTCTTAGAATCAGAGCTTGTTCATTGAAACTTGCAGGATTAAAGGGAGCCGCCACTACGCCAACATCTACGTGAACGCATCGACGACCCAATCAGAAAACATTCCAAATTGTCAGGGTGCGTCATATGTGTGTGCAGTTGCATTTAGTATGGTGTTTTTGTTTACTATTTCCCCATGAAATTAACTTTTAAAGTATTAACTTTTCAAGTTAGATTCTGAAGTATTGAGACTCTAATCATTTATAATCTATATAAGATAATGTTATCCTCTAGCTTGTGTCGTTTTAAAAACCAGGAATTAGCTTGTACGTGTATTTTAAAAATAATGGAGGGGTTATATTATCGTACCTAATCATGTTTTGTTCTTATTTATAGTTGTCGACTGCTTAAACTCCATGTGTAAGGCTTTACGTTTCACCCAAAAAAATGTTATGTAGTTAGAATGTTTATATGCACTTAAGGTTCTAATAAACGGCCCGAACATGTAAATCATTTTATTTCCTGTCAAAATTTGTTATACTTGTTCATAATTACTATCTCAGAATGACTGCATTAAAATTCGCTCTCTAATTTATTCGGTGTACGTTGTTATATAATTCCCCATGCCCTCCACAATTATTATATATAGCTCCACAAAGTAAGGGAGCTATATATATAGTGGAGGGCGTGGGGATTTTTTTTTGGCTCGAAATTCACGTTCGGCCACCTCTGGCCTGCGGGAATTTTGCGCAGCGATCCCGCCAATCGCGGCAACCACCTTCGCGATAGCGCGGAAGCTGGCAGTGCCTGCCGGCCTGGTCGCTCGCGGTAGGACAGACTGACTGCGGCAGCAGGCCCTTTCCAGGCCGAGAAGCGCTGCCACAATATTGCGCTGCTGTGGACATTCCTGCGCTGTTGACCACCCTGGCGTTGCGCTGGGGCGAGCGTTGGCGCAGGGAAGTTCACCCGCGGCTGGCTTCCAGACTGCGTCGATTTCTGACTGGGTACAACTCGACGTATATTAAAAGCATAAAAAATATATAATATAATTTCCTGATTGCCTAGCAGGAGGTGTCACCGGCCATCATATTCGATGTTGTACGACAGAAACACAACACACAATACATTTAAAAGCACAGCTAAATGATCGATATGCTTCCTTGTGAACCTGGTAGCAGGTTTACCGTACTATATATAAATTTATATATATTTGGAGGGCTGTACAAATGAACACATAAAAGACGTAGATAAAATGATACATTAGCTGCAGTGAAGTTTTTATAACTATACCTAACCTATACCTATATATTATATTTTTTATGACTATAACTACATTTTTATAACTATATAACTATTATTTATAATTAACTATGAAGTTTTTATAACGATAACTAATACATGACTCCCATTGAATGATTTTTTCAACAATGACAAGTGATTTTTATAATTGGCTTCCAAGTAAAAACTGCCGTACGAGCAGTTTTCAACCCATCACCTGTTCAACGAGTCTTTTTGTTTAGATTATTTCGGCTCATTTTTTTATGGGCTTGCGAAAAGTAATGCAATCTAGAGGGTAATCCTCTAGAAATGGGGTCAGTAGGAGCCCTCGGCGCTAAGGGGTTTAGAGGGCCTCCACGCAGGTATTTCGGGATTGGGTCACATTCAGGGAAGGTGCCTGAACAAAAAAAGTAAAAAATATAAGAAAAAGGTTGGAAGCAAGAATTGGAAGAAAATGATGAAAGTGTGCATCAGAAAATAAGCTACAATTGAAAAAAACTAGGATCCAACTTAATGAAATAGTACCTACATTGATGATATAAATTAGAAAGAAATAATTAGTATGAACGTAAGCCGATTGAAAAAAAATCAGTGGATTATAAAATAAATCAACAAAAAGTATCGTTAATTGAATTTTGACAAACAATGCAATTGGTAAAAAAAGAAATATGAAGGATAGAAAATTTTACAGAGGGCTAATTATAAAAACAAATAATTTTAAATTAGTCGTTAGTAAATATTTTTTCCGAAAAAAACTTCACTACGAAAAGAATTACTAAATTCATCCATGTAGTTGGTAAAATTCAGTAATGGCATTGACGGTGTAATTTTCAAGCGAGCCGATTCATAAAATCACAATATAGCATTTTATTCAGAACATCCGTCATATAAATGTGCAGCAAGAACGAGTTAATATTGTTTCGCGTAGCTCTGAAGCTCCATATCTCGCACACAGTACCTTGCTACCAACAATCGGCTTATCTTGGCCGGCCACACATCAACGGTGGAGAGGCCGTCGATAGTTTAAAAAATGGTTTCAAATGGTTTTAAAGACCCGCAACAGCGAAAAGCGTGCGTCGATTGGCGCTCGGTGTGACCCAGTTTGAAGGTGTGTCCACCAATGAGGAGAAAGGACGGAGCGGGGAGAAAATTCATCGCAGTCAGTACTCGTAAAGATCTCCAGAGTTGCAAGTTGATGCATGACAATTTGTACCTACCCAAATATTACCAAAATAAGAAAGTTCTTAAAAACTTGTATTGGCATTATTCTTACGTTTGTTGAAATATAAATCAATATGAAGTACATTATTCGGACGGGTATGTTGATAAATTATAAATCAATATGAAGTAGTGCGCGGTGGCACCGATATGTCAACACAAGAAACGAGGTCGAGCAAATTTGTCCCACATTTTAGCCCTGGCGGGCGGCAGGCAAAAGCGAAAGTTTTGACCGTCACGGCGGCGCAGGCGCGCGTTTCTGGAGAAAATTTCTGACGAACATTTCTTCTGAGGAAAACACCTGACGAACATTTCATTTGAAAGTATAAGCCCGGGGCTTTTGTTTTCCAAGATTACATACTCTGATGAATCAATTTTTCGTATTTCAGAGAAAGAAAAGTACGTAGCGGCTCGGATAATTGTTCGTAGAATTGAAAAAAATTAACAATTATTTCGAGATTACGCTAGACGTATTACGGATACATTCTATACGTTTTGCATATGAAGGACATCTACTGCAACATTTGCCATTATTTCATGAATAATTACATTTCCTGTGCAGGCCAAATTGGTAAACTTAGAAATCAATTATCTGATTTTTTATACACATTTAGATAGATCCAGTAGAATTCTTTCATGCCATAGAGTTACTGTGCATCGTATAAAGATTATTATTACTCGCAAATGGTTCATGATTCGTGAAAACTAATCCAAAGCAGACGCACAAATCAATATATTCACAAGGAAAACAATTGTGTGGAGGTATGGATTAATTTACTAAATTGAAAGAACGTACTTTTTCGACGTGCCTACGCGATTCCGAGTTTCAGCTACTATGACGTCACGCACGCTGTCTGCCATTCACGTGGTCGGTGTCGTCATTGGAGTCCGCGTACGATTGCTCTCTTTTTAATGACGTCACTGATTCTCGTATCATAACAACTATAGATAGTTTAAACTTCAACAACATAAATTATGAAAGCAATGCCATCAATTTATTCAATATGTTTTAGCCAGACATGAACTGAGAGTACACATAAATTGTAGAGAGGAAGAGCATGGGTAGCGGACGATCAATAGGAGACGTCTGAGGGCTGAGCGTGTCAGAGGTCACTGGCCTGCGCTGCTGCTCTGCAAGGTCGTCGCAGGAGAGCCGTACGGTGAAAATTTCAAGTCATGCTCGGATTTGAACATTTTGGTGAGATCCATGTGTGCATAGGCAGCCAGAATGTAGAAATCGTGTATAATAACGAGTCCACATTTCATATATTACAGAAATTTGATTTTTCAACCGCTCCTATGATTTATCATATATAATAATAGGAAACTCGAGTACTTATAGCAGCACGCGAGTGTTTGAAGAGACATTATTTGACGATTTCTAGGCCTTCTGTATGTCAGGGTTTAACCAGAACTTTTAATTTTGGCATCCTGTTTTAAGAGAAATATTTACATGGTATTGTCATTTTCTACAAACCCATAACTGTCTTTAACGCCACGGGCATACGATAACTAAATATACATTACATTTTTAAATGTCATGAAATTTCAACAACTTTCAAGCAAACAGTTAATTTCAACAAACACTTCACTGAAAAATGTCACGGCTATCGGAAAAAGTATCAAATCTTTTTCACAGATAGCCAATTGATAATTTTCGTCTATATGGGGATGAAGGTTTTCAAATGAATTTATTCAAAACGTACAATAGAAAAATGATAAAAACCAAGAATTAACATCGTAGAAGTCACATCAATTGGACCCTCATTTCGAACCCTCTTCCCGAACACCCGTTACGAGCCTACAAATATTCCAGCGTCAACTAAAGCGCCGAAAAAATAGGCCCATAGCGACGCTTTCCTTTCGCTTGGGATTAAATAGGAGTTACGACTTTAGTTCAGTGGAGAGAAACTTGAGGAGGGAGTGTTAGTGAAGGAAGGTCTCGTGAAGGAAGATCTCGTGAAGGAAGATCTCGTGAAGGAAGATCTCGAGAAGGAAGATCTCGTGAAGGAAGATCTCGTGAAGGAAGATCTTGAGAAGGAAGATCTTGTGAAGGAAGATCTCGTGAAGGAAGATCTCGTGAAGGAAGATCTCGTGAAGGAAGATCTCGTGAATGAAGATCTCGTGATCTCGTGAAGAAATTTCTCGTGAAGGAAAATCTAGTGGAAGAGAAACTCCAGGCACAAGAGGAAGGCGAGTTTTACGATGGGTAATTTGGGGAAGGATTGTCAGTGGGATTGACTTCGGTGGGCATAAGATGGATCCGGAATTAGCATTTTGCATCGCCAAGGGCTTTGCTACAGATTCAGAGCATCGCAAGGCAAGGGCGCTTGCGCAGGCTGAACTACAATAAAAATCACGTCTACAAATGTAATGTGATGCTAGTAGGATACAGACATAGTTTCAACTCATTTGAAGATAAATTTATCGTGTTTAAGGACCAAAGATCCAAAAATCATTTTAGAGTATTAAACATACAATCACAAAAATAACAGCACCGATAAATAACAAGATAAAGATTACTTAGAAATAAAATAACCCAAAGCTGGTCAGTTTTGCAAGCTAAAACTCTTCATCAAAGTCTTGAAACGAATCACAAACGCAAACAAAAATTATATCCAGTCCATAAATGAACTGATCACATTTACTACGCTTCTTGCAATAACCTGGTAACCTGCTGTTTACCAGCGCCAGTCAAACTCAAACCAAACATTATGTCCAGTCAATAAATGAACTAATCACATCTACCCAGCTGCTAGCAATAACCTAACTGTTAGGTTATTGCGTGGTTATCAGTAATGAGTAAGGTCCTAATTCATTACTGATAGTTTCCAATCCATGTCACAGCAGGTCCCACACAGGCTTTGGTGTTGTCATTATTCACGAGCAAAAAGGCTACTTTGTCAGGTCCGCGTATTGATGTCCTCTAGGCTATTCACAGGAGGTCCAATCTACCAGAAGTTTGGTGTAACGCTCCGCCATCCAACCAACAGAGCAATAAATCGATCATTGGAACAATGGCCCAAAGGAGGGTTGACAACCACGAAGACAATATTGATCAGACTTATATTATAATTTTATTCGTACTTGGTATAAAAATTCCGATCAGAGAGAAGTAAATCATTCCAAATGCAAAATTTTATCACACACATAAGCATACAAAACAAAGAAACTCCGACCTGAGATAAGTACACTTGTTGCAGTGGCTCCAATAAAACACGTACCTATGTACATTTATTATAATAATCGTGACTAGAAAAAAAAAACAAAATAGCATTCAGATCTAAACATTTGCCAACTAAATTCTACTAAAATATAACTCCAAGACCAGAGATATATTGAATTTTAAAGGCACTCGGAGTTAAGTCAGGTTGCTTTTACAGGCTGGTTTTATTTTACATAGAAAGTCAAGCATCATTCAATCGATTCGGAGTTTCCACGGTATAGTTATATAAAAAATCTCGTCGTTCCTCGCCAAAATATGGGCCAATATTTTGTAGCAGAAAGATGATGGTCGATGCAACAGGATCGCCTGCTCATCACATTATCTGGGTGTGAGGTGATGCCTCTATGACGTGTCTTGTGTTAGTATAATACATAATATGAGAAATTACTCAGTAGCGCCATGCCACGATGTCCTGCCAGGACATTATTCGGGCGTTAAAGAAAAATACGAGTAAATCCATCAATCTATCAGTAGTCTATCATAATAATGCGATATATTTATCGCTATTTATAACAGAAAATATTTGTCTTCAATATATTAAAATATCAATTAATCTCTCATTTAACCAACCCGGTAAGCACTTGTCCAACTATTTATCTTTAAAATTCCTGACAACTGCACGCCCCGGTATAAAAATGGCACGACACTATATAATCCTTCATTCATCCACGGCCTATATTGCTACGTCTCCAGTGTCGTATCTTGTACATAATTCAAAAGCTAGCCCTCAGCCTCTCGCCCCTTCTGTATGCACTCTCTCTCCCCCAGCGGCCTAGATTCGTCCGACAAGACCTTTGAACCAACCTTACTATTGCAGCCAGGTGCGGCCCCGCCACTTCTAAAGATGATAAGCCCAGGGTGATACCGTTGCCGTGTGCAGATGCAGTTTTATGTAGTTCACACGAGGAAGATGAGCTACTTCCTTTGGTTTTTGGTACTCTACAAGTTTGTCTAGCCAGGTTTTGTTCATGAGTTAACCCTTATAGACAAGACATATCATACTGACTAAAAAATATATTGCTAAAACTCTTTAAAGAGTAGTTTTCAATATGAAAAGCTCAAAATATTTGACACATTCATAAAAACATTCATGTTGATACTTAATGCATCATATACGTACTTATCATACTTGGAATAATTTCTCTAATATAAATTACTTTAGTACCACTTACCTGACGATTGCTGCGAAGCGAGTTCATAGTCTTCATGGCAGATGTGGCATGGTCAGACGTCAAGTGTACCATGTCTCCTATTGGCTGACCACCACATGGACTGCTCGCTCCAGAAGAACTGGCTGATTCGCCGGACTTTTCCGTCCAAACTCCTTCAGAACTTTCAGTCATAGCCCTGGTACCGTTGCAACATGCATAGCTTTTGCGGTTTTCGTTTTTCAAAAGACTTTGTGTTCTTGCCTGATTGAGGCTGGAGATGCCAAGTGATGAAGGCAACGAAGCAGCGCTACCAGAGCTGCTGAACAACGTTGAGCTACTTCTCTGGCTAGAGTAAGATCCAGACCCTGCCATTATGCTGCTGGCGTGTGCCACATTGTTGATACAGGCATCTATGCTGTTGCTGATGGAGTGAGCGTTGTTCAGCAACGGACGGCTGTTAGTAGTGTTAGCAGTAGAATAATTACGCTTCAAGGTGTTCAACCCTGAAGAATTCATTGATGCGGACGTAGGGTTTTCACTAATGGATGATCGGTAATTTGCGGTAGGAAAACTGCTGGTAGTCGAATTTGTGGTCTCCATAGTCTCCAAGTTCTCTAATTTAGCTGCTCCATTTTCGACATCGTTTTTGTAAGGCTTATTTGTAGAATTTATGGTGAACTGTGTAGTAGTGTTTCCGTCTTTGGTTTCAGCTGTGTGTTCATTAGAATTTGCCGAGCAAGAAGAGGCACTAGCTGACATTGAGTCACGAATGCCTGCAAATACTCCTCCCAAAACACCTCCAGTAGTGCAGTTTTCAGTTACCAAGTGACGAATTTCTTTTCTGTTGGAGTCTGCTTCGTCCGGACTAAAATTCTTCGTGGTTCTCACGGCGCCCAACGAGCTCGTGTCGTCTGATCGGGTACGGCTGCTCGATGGTCTCGGGTAGCAGTCAACAGATTTAGTGGGAGAAAGTGGACTTGTACAAGATTTGCTTTGGTCTACTTTTTGAGTGGTTGTCGACTTAAGGCTGGAGAAGCATGCACTACTCCAACTGCCAGTTCCCTCCTTCTGAGATTGTACCTTGTTGCCAGCAGGGGATCGATTAAAGGGACGTCTTAGGCTGAAATAGCCAGACGGTATCTCAGAAAAAAAGAAACTTCTTGAAGAAGACGATGAATCTGGGCTCTTGGTGCTTTTGGCTGCAGTATTTGAAGACTTCGAGACTCGGGAGGAGCCCGAAGTTTCAGGCGCTGGCACTGAAGCACTTCGGGAAGAGGAACTCCTCAAGTTGGCGTCTCTTAACAACGAGAAATTATCGGGTTTTGTTGATGTTGAAGACACTGGTGAATTTACCGAGTTATAATCTCTAAGCATATTGGGCCTGAGTGTAAAGGAACTCCCAATTGGATGCTTCAGGCGACGCCGAACTTCGCTGCAATTGTCACGAGCAGATTTTTCGGTAGATTTGTCATCTCTGGGGCAGGATTTTGTGCCGGGTATGGAAGATTGCGGTCCCTCTCCAGTCATCTTTCCGTGAACGAACCAAAGATCCCTATCATCAAAATGCCAACCTAAATTGTAAATTCTTTTTATGACAGCATCAATTTTTTTCTTGGAAATTTACTTAAATTAGTTAATTTACGACATAAAACACTTAAACATCTCTTTTGGGTTCATTCAGAACAAAATTTCCTTCGCTACGCACTACATTGTTCAATGTGATTTTTTTCTCACATGTTTCAGGTTTAAACTTGAATCTGAAAACAAGTGCTGCGATAAATGTAAACATTGTCCACAAACTGCATTCTTAGGAAACACCGTACAATAATGAAATCAAATGTGCATTAGTGGAGTTAAAAAATAGAGCATGAGGCTCAGAGCGTCCGCGCTATCTCACTAGTAGCTCTACTTTGACCAGCATGTTGCGTTTGGCAGATAAGAAGTCAAGTGCCAGGCACCTTAACTTAATTTTTTAACACTACAGCCCTATAAATAGGATATAAATCATATAATTCGATTTACGTCATTTGAAGAAAATTAATCTCGAAAACAAAAATTGATCGAATGAGTTAGATATTACGATCGAACGAAATAGAGATTATATATAGGTGTCACGGGCGCCGCCTCAACAAGTAACTTTAACCCTAACCCTCAAGTCTCAACAACTGTTGACTTGGCCACTCAATTTACCTACTGTCACCGCCGATACAGTCGCTGCAGCACTACCTAGTCTAAAGTCGCCGGCCTTCAATATAAATGAACTATTCTAAAATCAAAACTGAACCACATTGTTTTGTGCAATCAACACAGCTAAGTAGTCACCATTTGGATATCAAACCCTAAAAATCGTAGTTCTGAACGGTATTATCATAATTATGCAGCTTTTTTTGTAACGAGCAGTGCTGTAATTGCAGTGAATGATTCATTGATTGACGGTAGAAAATAAAAACTCTAATTAATGAATATACAATAATAGAAAAAATTATCAAATCATTTTAGCTCATGGTATTTGTGGTTATGGAACCTGAATCCTGTATTCTTAGACAGTAAAGCTTGAATTAACGAGCAGACGCAACATTTACTGTTCTTCGGCTTTCCAGCCCGGAAGCAGAAAGCATGCAGCGGAAGGGAATCAAACCTGCTCCAAACCCGGGGTAACCTATACAGGCTATACTCTTACTTCCCGTAGTAGAATACACGACTTTATTTAAATATTTCAGATTTTCACACAAAAAATTCCATTTCTTACATGAATTTAAATAACTTAATAGTTTATAAAAAATTATAATGTACCTGCAAAGCTGTAACGACTAAAGAACAAAGAAAGTACTGCGATGAACACCGGTAAGTACTTTTCAAGGGGTGCATGCATGACATATCTTCGTTCATACGAGTGATTTAAAGGGTCGAATATCCCGTCCACGATATGTACAAAATACCATTGATAGTAATAACACAATGTATTCTCATTAGAAGTCATTGAACTTTTCCGAGGAGTAACCCAACATTTTGTCTCTGAGCGGCAGTCATGAGCCTAAAGCACATACACCACACTGCGCAACAGTTGCACCTCAACTGACGGTCCGAACTCCGAAGTCCGAATAATTGTTGCCTGCTGAAGAAGCTCGGTCGGCGGTAGGCTCGGTACACCGGAGCTCAGACAGTGCCATGGCAGTCTGCTGGCTGAGCTCAGATAAATACCATAAGATGCATGTAATATTCATATGCTTCCGGGAATCTTTCAGTATCGGTAGATCCATATCAGGTTGATCAAAATTTTATAAACTCGAGTTCATATGTTCGTTATTTTCCTCAATTTTAATTAGCCAATAATTTTAATTAGCCACAATAATTTACCGCTCGGACACATGTAGAACGAATTTTTGAAAATAATTGTCATAACACGTTTTAACACAAAACAACATTTTATCAAATCAAAATCGAGCTCACCTAATTAAAAACGAGACTAATTATTCCAAAAAACGCTTCTACGAGCGTTTTAATTTTAATTTAATTCGTGCGCTGAACTCTAGGTTTTTGCATTATTTAGTGATTTTAGTCACTTCCAAACCGATCTTGACATAATAAACAACGAAGCTATCTACTAAAGTTATCCTCTTCAAGAGTTACCAGAATTTTTGCCCGCTTTTATAGTAATTTACACGTTAAACGCTAAGCTTTTGCATTAGTTTTTCAAATTTTCAGTGTTTCAAAAAAATAATTAGATTTTTCAAATCGAAACTGATCTTGACATAATTACCAAAGCAGTTATTTATTTACTTACAACAGGCACCAGGACACGAAGTCAGAATTTCTATGTTATAGAAGTCTGCTATGTTATCAAGTAGTTCGCTAAACGCTAAGTTAGTAAAGCATGCAAATGATGCTAAAGCAATAGCGTTTAGCAAATCTGTGCAATTGTTATAATATATTTCATATATTTTACACGCCAATGCACATTGAAATATACCTTAATATGGCAATCATAATAATCAAACATGAGACAGCAATTTCACGTCGTTGGCGATGGCGGTATTAATTCCTGCAAATAATAAATAGTTTATTAATATGAAATAACATGTATAAAAAAAATTTTTAAAGACCACGTTTTTCATGTTTACTAAAAAGTAGAAAATAATTTTTCGGCAGCTACTGATCTCTGTTTGCTTTCATTCTCTTGGTCTTTTGTATTTCAGTTAAAATATTTTATAACATCTAAAACGAAAAACGTTGGGGGCGCATATGTATTTAATTGTTTGGTGATTACTTGATATGATGAATATGATGGTTTCTTGCCTTCTCTAGCCGTCGCTTCTTTTGGGCGGCCGTTTCCTTCACCATTTTCGAAAGTTATACTGACCAAGATATCTATATAAAATGTTCACTGTAATAGAAGATTAAAAGAAATGTGAAAATGACTAAAGTAGATTGTCACTGTGCTAGACATGAAAAACGTTGTTGAGAGCCAATTTACTTGACTTGACGTACGTATCGATGATACGAAGCGTATCATCGATATACGCAGTCTAAACACGAATATCCTCTCGAGGATGACGTGCATTAAAGGTTCCCAAACCCCTGCTTGTGAGTACCTTTAGAGTTTATACGCCTGGAAACGTGCAACAAATTATTGATAACTGTATTGTTATCGGGAGCTGAGCTTCCCTAAAAGTTTCAGAGCGCTAGCTAGCGGGAAAGTTGGTGAAATATCGATTGCAAGATTTTATCATCACAGACACGAAAGCGAGCTAAGAAAAACGTAGTAAATTGTAAATTATCGGATCATAAATGGAGCTCCCGAAGCTCGTTCATTGAGAATTTAAGCACTATGTTTAATTAACTTTCAGAATCAAAATGTTGAATATTGGTGCCAAAGCACGTAGACTAACGTAATGCTTTTGTAAAATTATGAATAAGGGAATAACGATGAGTTACGTTTGTGGAAGTGTAAGGAAGATCTTATTTCTGAACGGCAAATTTATTTTCACAATTTTATGTTGTTCGAAATGATTAATGCGTTGCTGCTTGGCTGTGCGTGTGATAAGGGGCAGATTTACATGGCTTCTACGATTAACCTAATGCTCTATATCGCTTTCATTGGAACCTTTTGATGCAGTGAAATCCAGTTAGGTGCAGCCATGGTTGAACTATATAGTTCAACCATGGGTGCAGCCCCGTGCAGGTTACCTAGAATGTCTCCTGAACGAGTATGTGAAGAGACGCCTCGACACAAGTGCACAGTAGCACTAACACGATGCTAATACGCACCAGAAGTATGAATATGAACTACCTACTATGACGACACCAGCTCCTCAAATGAGAATATTAACATTTTTAATATTGTTAACTTAAGATAAATATTTAGTTCTTAATATTATTAATATTGGAAACTCAAATGTGAAATAGATTTGGATGAAATAAATATATTACCGATCATACAGATTTTTACGGTAAAGGACAGACGTCCTGAAACCATTAGCAGACAAATACAGGGCAGTGATTCAAATGGGCACTTTCACCACACACGTCGGTAGGCCTTTTCAGTTGTCTGCCGCATTCAGTCCGAAATAGCCCATGCTGCCCAGCAGGAAGGAAGATTGCTTCTTGACTTGAGTCTGCACATGTCCCTCTTGATCGCTCGTCTTAGCTATAGCCTATAGGTATAACGCAGTTTTCTTCCACTATCTTGTAGAACTCCATGTGGGCAGAGGTCATCTTGTTAGTCTCGACCAGCCCATACTCAGACCTCTGTCCACCAGGTTTCGCTACATTAGTTCCTTAATAGTCTCTCGCCGCACTTCAAACAGTGTTCGGTAAACTTCGGAGAGGGGTCCATCTGTACTCCCAAATGTTTTATGTCCATTTTGGCGCTTTCTTTTCCAGCTGCGCTGTGGCTTTATAGTCTATATTGTATTTTTATTACTCTTGCTTCGGCCTAGATGTTAGATCGGAGCTGCAATCGGTCAGACCACTGATGGTTTGGGTAGGGCCCAAATAGGAACGAAGTTGAGAACTTCTTGCAGTGTAACGAAATTTTGAAAGTCATAATAAAAAATTCAAGCCAGTCCCCTGGATCGCCTGCGCTACGTTGCTGATAAAGCAAACGAATAATACAAAGCTGAGAACACCCCTGCAGGTCTCCGCTCAAAACATCCCGCGCAGCCTGCTACCTTCCCCGAGTGAGGTATGGGGCTGATGAGGGAAGACGAGCGGTGCCGATTTGTCATCAAGGGTGAGTCACCACAGATGACGACTCGCTGTCTTGTTACTCAAGGCGTTTTCAAAACATTTCAGTATCCCAGCCATGGCAGCAGACGAGTTAAATGTATTCGATCTGCCAAAAAAGATTACAAAAAAATGCGGTGCCTTCAGCTGTCTTCTTGAATCCATGCTCGGTCGAGCAATTGCAAAAAGGTTGAACTACCGCTGACGCTGAGAACGACTGAATGACACGATTTGAGTGGCCTGATATGATGCCGCAGATCCTCTTGGACAATACTCCATTGTTTGGTATACAACGGAGATCAGGTTGGAAACACGGTAGTTTGATGGTCAGTTTTTATTCCTTTCTTGACGATCAGGCAAACATGACAGTCTTTCCACTCTCTCGTCGAGCATGTTTTTCTCAGTGATAATTTGGAAAATATTGACAGTTGTTAAAATTAGCTTTTCCCTAGCTTCTCTCAACAGTCTAGAAGGAATACTACGAGGCACTGTGATTTTGTGGTGTTGAATTCTTTAAATCATTCACAATCCCTTTTTCTTACATTTACAATCCCTTACTATATTTCTCAGAAAGACCTCTGCTGAAATGAGCAATATACAAGCATGTTCTATTGTGAATGGCATAGCAAAAGAAAATAAAGTTGTTCTGCTTATCTAGATCCGTCTTGGATGTCATTACATCGTTTTCTTCAAGAACTGCTCTACTGTTAAATGTTTTCAGCTTCGTCAAAGAGGACAGTGTTAAAACTCACTCTTTTTCCAATATATTTTTCATTCGACAGGTTAATTAACTTGACGAATTCTCGATGGTCGTTACCACGGTTCAATCATGGTCGTCACCATCTCTATTTCATAAATGTATGTCTATTGACCCCTGCCCGTTTTTATTTATTGTTCATAATTCTATTCCCATTGGCTTGGCGTAATCCAAAGTACCGTAGTACAGTGAGAAGTGACAGAATAAGCCACACTGTCTCTCGTATCTGCTTTTTGCTCAGTGATGAATGCTGTATTAAAAACTGAAGGCCTGTTTTAGAATAAAATTAATAGAGAAAATGAAAATAAATGTAGATATTATTTAAACGTCATTACCGGCAATAATTGAATACACAATAATAAGTATTAGCAACAATAGCCTACAGCCCCTTTCACACACGACGTGAAATGCCGCATGCGCTACAAAACACGCAGCGGTATTTCACGTCGAACCTCAGCGGGCATACGTGATCTTCACTGGTATTCACACACGACGGCTTTTATAATTTAACGCAGCGTCATATTTGACGCATGCTAACTGTGTGCATTCTTCCAAATCTGCTGCGGCATTTGACGCAACAGTATAGCTTGCAATTGTATTCAATGTAAATATGTAATCTTTCACACTATGCGGCTTTTGACGCACAGCCTAGTCTGGTACAGACAGTGGGGCCGTATTTAAGGTGCATAATAAACAGCACTGCAAGACTGATATGTTATAGACTGATATTGAACATAAAAATTGCTACATAAACATAATTCTTTATATTGATAAAGATATATTTCCATAAAGATATACTGTTACATAAACATAGAGATAGACTGATGGTGCATAAAATAGCCCTGCAAAACTGATATATTCAAGCGTTTAAAAGCCGCCTCATGGCCGCGACACAACATAACATTGTGATGTCGGCGCTAAAGAGTAGGCCTGGTGTTGCCTATCGCCGATTCTTGTAATTTTCGTGACTTGTTCACGTAATATCTAAAATCGTGTCATTTGACCGGATTTTTTTCAGGACTGGCTATAGTTTGAAATAGCTCTGTTCTTGAACGCGTTCATTTTCGGAGCACCAACAATGTAATCCGGGAGGCTGTTCCACATGTCGTTGACTCCAAGCGAAAAGAAATGTTGTGGCGTGGATAAGCTGCAGCGCAGTTATTAGTTTATAGACGTTGCCCCTGGTGTTGGGTCTTGTTTCAAATTCTAGTAATCCTTCGGGGGCCTTGTATAAACCATGAGTATACTTGTATACCCCAATGAGGTGCCCACGCAGACGTCGGTAACTGAGGCTTGGAAGCTTCATAATCTTTAATTTTTCTTCGTAGGACTTGCCCTTCAAGCCTGGTTATCCTTGTTACACGTCTTTGAACATTCTCTATTAAATTTTTGTCCTTTTCAAATCTCGGTGACCACACAACGTTTCTAAACTCTAGATTCGGGCGCACGACAGCAACAAACAATTGTGCCATCGCTTTTGTGAATGATTGTGCGGTAAATACCGTTGCGTTTTTTGACGCATGCGGCATTTGCCGTCCTGTGTGAAAGAGGCTTGACTCAATCCGACCAATGTCCATCAGCCAACAGGTCTGGCGCAGTGTTGCCAGATGGGCCTTTTTCAGCCAAATTTCGCAAATGGGGCCTTTTTTAAAATGCATTGGCCTGAAAAATTTCATTTGGACTTTTTGTCCGTTTTGGGCCTTTTTTATGAAAAATGTAACTCTCGTTTTTTTATGATAATTTGGTCCTTCAATTTTATCCAAGACGAGTGCACCCAAATTCAGTTTTGCTCAAGAAGAGTACACTCAAATTTTGACACGAAGCTGTGTCAACACTTCGGTTTAGGTGGCAACACTAGCGAGTGCCGCCTAATCTGGGCAACACTTTGGTTGAACCATGGGACTATATCTAATTGCCGACTCGTATTAATTAAGAACCATGGACGGTAGAGCTGACAGAGCGTATAATCGAGTATAGTTTTCACTCCTAAAGAGTAGTAAATTCAGCATTAATTTTTGAGGTTACAGCGCTGTTTCTCCATACATTCAGCCTTCTGGTGTGAGTCACTTCAAGATATCACTTTGAACAAATAAATTTTATTTCCTATGCAAGTAATGATAGGCAATATATTATTTTCCTGCGCATTCAAAAGCTGCGATAAATTTATAGGATTGACTTTTAATATTTAGATTAGTCTTGCAAGGACCACATCATCTCTATACCGCAGGAATGAGTTTAAATTTTTTCATCTTCCGAGTATAAATATTCTACCGTCAATGCCAACATGTCAAAAACTTCGCCACATGGGTCGCCTGTCGAAGACCACTACTGCCCTTATGTCGCCTACCACTTTACTATCTATTTTGTTAGCAAAAGAGCAAAACTGAGCCCAAACTCTCTAACACAAACGAAAAGCTTTATGGTTGTTAGGTGGCAATTGAATCCTCAATATCATGTATTATACGGTTTTATTTACGGTCGGCGAGTAACATTCTGACTTTGACTTTGACTTTGACAATACGATTTAAGGTCCCTGACGGTCCTGTTCATCGGTCGACAACAATTTTTATCAGCACCGCGCCCGTCGCAGTGTCTGTTCCAAGATGATCGAAGCCTCATCACTCGTAACATGAAGGGCTGTACAGGGCCGCCCGGCCGGGTTGTCCCTCCAGAAACTGTCAAACCTGCTCTTGAAGCTGTTTACAGATGGTGCTGTTACGACTGACTCTGGCAGACTATTCCACGAGTTAATTACTCGCTGTGAAAAGAAGTTGCTCCTTACGCTGAGTCGGCATCTGCCTTTTGCGAGCTTCAGAGAGTGGCCTCTAGTATCCCTGTTGCTTGATAACTGGAACTTGGGCTTTAACTCGGCACTTGGCCGGAAGCAAGCGAGATATTGAATAAGTGGGCCACCGGAGCTGCCAGAATATCTGCTGCATGGGCCAGAATCAGCGGATTCAGCTCATCAGGGCCTGCCGCCTTGCTTGTATTAAGGTTTGTCAGGATTTTTCTGACATCTTCATGAGTGATTTCAAAATCGTCTAGGGCCTCACGGTAAGTATACTCTTGTGTGCCAGGCACAGGCCCGTCATCTTCAACAGTGAATACCGTCTGGAAGTATTTATTGAGCAACTCTGCCTTTTCCTTATTCAATTCGCTGCAGGCTGGCGGCTTCTGTAGCATTGACGGTAATTCAGCGCATACACGTGATGAAATTGGTGTATTTTTTGCTGTCTGAAAGCCTTGAGAGTAAATGCATGCACTGCAAATGGTTAGAACTACCTTAAAATTAAAAAATTTCTATTAATTACAAATGTGGCCTTTTTGGCCCTTTTTTTGAGTCAAATTGGCCTTTTTCTCTTGGCTCCATCTGGCACTCTGGCGATTGTTGTCGTGAGGTGAGGTGTTCGTTATCACCGACTCCAAGCTCTCATAAATTGGCATAAGAGCCTTGCAAGTTGCAAGTGAGCACAAAATATATTCTGCCAGTAGATTGTGATTAGCTTACCCGTTGGCTATTGTCTACCGCGTATATTCAAAGCTCGGACTAACAAGTTTGAATGCTTTGGTTTAGTTTAGCCATGGAGCTTAGCGCTTTAGCCTTTTACGGACACTGACTCTGAGTGAAGTTCACTGATATCCGTGCTGTGTCTGAGACAGTGAGAACACTAAATACCTATGCCATTATTGCTATAGAAGTATTGTAGTAGAGTAGGAACTGAAAACTTACAATTCAAGCAGAATCTACTTAGCTTAATTATGTCAATATTTAAGGCAAACATATTTAAGGGTAAAGTCGCCATCGTCACTGGGGGCGCAACTGGAATTGGCAGAGCAATTGCAGAAGAATTGTCTTCTTTGGGTATGTAAAATTGTAAATATTATTATATGTTATTGTCTTGAATATTCATTATTATTTATGTTAAGAAAAATTGAATAATTAGCTATGTTTTACATTCTGTACCTATAAGGCTATAACTACGTAGATGAAATTTTTTCTGGTATGAGCAAACAATTTTCCATGTTGAAACTTGCAGGAGCCAGGAGCCCAGGAACAAATTTAGTATATCTGGCAAATTTTTCTGAGATCATCACATCTCAGAATTTCAATTTGACATTTTATATGGTTATATCTGCACAAATTAGGCAAGAACTAGAGAACCATAATGCCACACTCAGGATGATTTATGTTTTTGGTGAATTTTCCCGTGCATTTTCACTTTTTTTAAGCTATTGCTGTGCACAGTTGGCGCAATGTAATGAAAATTGATTCTCTTTGCGCACGTGTTCACGCAATCCCGGCCATCAATTCTATGTTGCGCTGCCGCGCACGAGCAGTTTGTGGAGGAACAGACGTAATACTCACATTACTCAGTACAGTACCGGTATGCCTTTAATTATCTTTCAATAATATATGATTTTTCTTGATACGGAAATTTGGTGAATGAGAAATCTAGAACTTTATTTTAGAAGAAATTTTCTCCAAAATCATATGGCAACACTGAACACCGTCTGTTTACATTTTGTATGTATATTAGCCGCAGTTTACGATTACCGTACGTTCCGTATCCGACAAGGCGGACAAGCGGAAGAGTCAGAAGTAACCCGGACATGTCTTGCATTTTATTATTGTCAGTTCGACTCACGTATTCAATATACTCGCGTATATTTTTGACTAAAATAGTAGAACTATTTTAGCTTTCTAAAGTACGGCGCACGGCGCATTTTTTACCAGCATAGTACGGCGCACCGTGCAGGTCGTTAAAATGACAAAATAAATTCCCGCGCACCTGGCACATCTTCCTGACCATGGCCACAATGAAGGGAATCAACTTGTCAAGGGACCAGACTGTCCAGACACCAGAACAGAACTTGCAGAAGGAAGAAGAAGAATGACCTGGAAAAGACAGTTGCAGACCTGCTGATATTGTGATACAAAAGAATATGTTCCCAGAAATGACTGCAATAATTTTATTTGCTGTCATGACTTTTCATCCTTCCCCTTGTTTTCATATACCGTACCTATTTGGACAAAAATACTAAATTAAATTATATTCCCATTTCCTATCAAAAATTATAGTTGCAAGTTTTGAATCTTGTTTCTCAACTAATTTGTTGTGTCTGATGGTTATGATCTTAATGCATAGGCATCAGCCCCAAAGATATAGTCACTGATGATTTTAATTTTCCAGGATGTCGTGTTGTAATTGCATCTCGGAATGAAGAGCGTTTGAGATCTGCTGCTGCAGAAATGAGCCCCAGTGGACAAAATGTCATTGCATTTCCATGCAACATTCGCAAAGAAGACCAGGTTAAGTATGTTATAACTATGAAAAATTAAGAACTACAGTTTGTTTACAACTTAACATACAAAGCACTACAATATTATCAATATATTCTCTATTATAAAACTTTACTATATTCTTGATACGAAATTAGAAAAAATTTAGTTCTGTGCTTTATGAATTCATGTGTTTCATCTTGTTTTCTACAATATATATGTGAATAGAAAAAAATATGATTTTGTTCATTGGTACTGATATTGATTTTACATGTTCAGGTCTCTTCTTTCTGATACACTTGCCAAGTATGGCCAGCTTGACTTCCTGGTCAATAATGGAGGTGGTCAATTCATTTCAACAGCTGAGACAATGTCCTTGAAAGGATGGAATGCTGTTGTGGAGACCAATCTCACTGGCACTTTCCTAATGTGCAAGGAAGGTGAGAAACTTGCATTCTTTTGAATGAGATTTCATCCTAGTCCCATGATAGCTTGAAATGTGGTGAATCAATTGCAATTTATTTGAAAATTAAAAAGGAAATAGGGTGCTGTAAATGAATGTGATTTCTATCATTGTGATGTTTTTCAACAGCATATTCTTCATGGATGAAGGAAAATGGAGGTGCAATTGTGAACATCATTGCTGACATGTTTAGGGGTATTTCTATGATGTCACACACTGGAGCTGCTCGTGCTGCTGTTGATAACCTCACCAAGGTCTGTGATTATTCAATAATGATATTTTTTGCTCTTGACTATTACCTTGTAGGCTGTGTTTGCAAACTAGATACAAATAATGGTATTGCAACTTATTTACTAGTTGAAAACAAAATTCGTTACAGGAACACATTTGCAATAATGGATTATTTTGCATTGACTGGAAAACTGAGGAGAATATATTCTACGTAAAAGGCTGCCTTGATAATTCTGAAAAGATTGTGATCACAATTCCAAGCTAATTGCTCTGTGAATCAATTTAGTGTAAGAAGATGCTGCAAGAAGTGTGTAGGAAAATACGTGAGATAATATAATTTCAAAGCTTTTCATTGACACCTTTCAATCTTACAGAGTCTGTCAATAGAGTGGGCAGAAAGTGGTGTACGTGTGAATGCAGTGGCTCCTGGAAGCTGCATTTATTCTCCCACAGCAAGCCGCAACTATGGTGACGACAACATTTTTGAGCTGGTCAGGCCTGGAATACCTGCTAAGAGGCTCGGTCACCCAAGGGAGGTGCGTCATATGTTGCATAAATTGACCAACATATGCCAATAAATTCTACTCCAAAAATTGGTCGGAAAACGCTAGATAGGATACATTTGAATGTTGCCTTATACATTGCTGCTTAGTGATCAAACACGTTTCTAGGACAAAGGTTAAGCGTTGTATTCATCAAATTCCATCATTAAATTCCAAGCGGCCATCAGTATGGCCGCTCCCATAAATTTTATTCTCTGTTATGTTTCAAAACCAGTTCATGTCTAAACTACTCTGCAATTTCTCCTTTATCAAAGCTGATGCCAAAAAGAAACGTTCGTTCTTGTTATAACTCTGTATACAAGTGTTTACAAACTTTCTTTGATTTCTTAATCTTATTTTGTATCAGTCGTTAAAATTAAATATTAAACTCACAAGGGGCATTAACATCTCTCGTATTGCAGGTGTCTAGCGCTGTCAGCTTCTTACTGTCGCCTGGCGCGTCATTCATTACTGGAGCCACGCTCAGAGTAGACGGCGGAATGAGTCTCTCTGCTCCTCCACTGTACTCCGTACCAGGTGGAGTAGAATTCTTTGTACTGAATTTATTCACAGAAGGTATTTGCGAGTTGCAATCAAATACTTGAATTGAAGAAGTGAGAATCAGTTAAGATTGATGTAGAATCAACACATTTTTGAAGTATTCTCCCACATACTGTGCTACTCATGTTTGTAACCTTATTTGTTCGTGATTATTTTTTGGTGATTGTCGAGATAAATAGCACATCCCCTTTACTGCAATGGCTGGTGAACGTAATATTTCATTTCATTGTGTGCCATCTTGGCCTGACGTTTAGTCTTGAGCCTTGTTATTATTTGAGGTGCTTTTTCTTGCATTGCGTGATATTATATCAAATATCAGGATCTACAAATATGCCATATTACTGAGTATTGATCAGGATTTATTTTTGCAATGCAGAACACGACAAATGGCCGGCTGCTCACGACTGGAACTATGATCCAAACGATGGCCAATCTTGAGCTACTGGTGAACAAGTCACTCACAATTCTATAATCTTCTAACAAACTTGTTAATCCTCTAACTGTCCTGTCTATGACTGATAGAACAGCTTAACACCACAATAATACAGAATCTTTGAAATAAAGTTTTAGGTGTCAGGACTTCAGGAGGTATATTTGACTCACCACATTGTTGCTTTAACCTCTTAATTTCTTATTGTTCATGTAGTTTGTGCCAACTTTTGATCGTCATATGCACTAACCAATGACTGTGCCTTGACTCCCCCCCAAAAAATAGTACTCTAGTTTTAATTCGATCTTGTGCCCATTTTTGTCCATATGTTCATCCATCTAGAGTTTATTTACATGCAATCACTAGGTGTTGATATGTAATTTAATGACGCAACCTTCTTGTGTGGCGTGCTCTCATGCACTGTCAAGTCATCAGAATCAAGTTCGGGATTTGCAATCATTCACGATATGATCGACTAGATTATATGTTAACCAATGGGACATTGGTATGTTTTTTTTTATTTTATTCAGGCAATGCGAGGGGGCTTCGAAAAGTTCATGGAAAGTGGACAAAACAGAATATTATAAAAAAAGAGTGTGACGTCAATGCACAAGAACGCTGCTGCATCAAAGTTTTATAACGTGTTTTCACATGAACCCTTAAATTAATGTTACAAACGTGGGGTGCTGCTTTAAAAGCAACAACCGTTCTTGCAACATGTCATCTGCCGAAATCGAGGCCAGGTTTTTTTTCAACAATCGTTTTTCAAACTTTCGTTTCTACACGAACTTTTTGAAGCACCCTTGTATGGCGAAGTTTCTTTGTTTATGTGGAATTCTATTTAGATTTGTTTAATGCGTTATATTAAACGTGGTGGATTTTTAAGTGTGGGTCTCTAACTAAGTTCTCGAAGTAGTCCACGTGACTGCAACATAGGTAGTTTCCCGTTCACAAAATGTCAAGACCAAGTTCCCTGCCGATAGCTGTGATGTGCCGGTACCATCTGAGAACGTGCGGGTGGCAACCTGATGGTGATCCCGAGAGACGTTTGTAAACTTCTGCATCTGTGATGGAAAGCAAATTAATTGGTTAAGTGACCTATTAGGCTGTACGCTGTGCCATGTTTTATCATCGTATACCTTAAATTAATCGGGTTTAAATATCATAATAACGAGTCTTGGCCCAAGGCTCAATGTGAAAGCAAATTAGTAGAAGTGTGGATGTAGTCACCAACTTCGCACGAGTTGTAATATTTGTGTTAGTAATTTATTCAGCTGCAATTAGGATTGAGTAATATTCTCTATAAATGTGTCTCCTCAAACTAATATTGTACAACTCATCACATGTGGTATTAAATTAATATTTCATTGTTATTTGACCTCGGTTGTTGCATTTTTGTGCCTGTCTTAAAGAAGCATTTATTTTGCCTTTCTCGCCTGTGTTTCAAATTTGATCGGATTTTCTTTTACCCTTCATCTACTCGTGCTCAAACTCGTTAACAGAGCTTCAGATATAAATAGCATCGGCGATAGTTAATTGCAACTCCAGTTATCTGGCATATCATCACAAGTGTTGATGACGGCTTATGTATCTGTAGACAAAGTGTCAAGATCAATTCAATTGTCTGTAGCTAACCTCCATCCGTAGGCATGTAGCCCCTGATGTAGCTTCGTGTCGCCAGGTGTTCGTTCAATTTCTTTAATCCACTTGCAGCCTGCAAATCCCCGAGGGAATCCAATAACCTGCAAGGACGGCACAGCGGGGTTGCTATATGTGACTGGATTTTGTACTGCAACGCAATTCAATGAATATTTTATTCAAACCTGTATTCACTGATACGTCACTGATGTTCGGTCGTCAAGCGGCGTAAGTAGAGTGCGTACTCGAGGACCTAGTAACTACGGAATACACTGTTTGATCCATCACTTTGTTGAAGTTTTTGCATGTAAACGGTTTCGCCTACTATTATAGCGATATATTTTTTGAATATAATATTCTCATTGCAGTCTCTTTGTCTAATTTGACCCGATTATTTGTTCATTACCAGCATTAACTTGTTGCTGGCATTTCACCGTAGCTCGACTCCTGCTTCGTGATAACTAAGTTTTAACCAAACCTCATGCTTAGTTTGTTTCTGAAACATGCTCAAAGAATTTGTGTAACCATGTGCTGTATTCAAGGATCTAGTTTGGTTTTTCGTATCTGCAAATGAGAAATTGAAGTATTCTATATGCGGGCCTTAATGAGAGGTAAGCTATCGTTTATGCAATAGGTTGATTCGGTGCAGTTCGACATGTCAAATATACGTATACATTACATTCATCAATTTAGTTCAGTGAAATAAAGATGGATCACCCGAGGTAAATATTCCATGCACGTTCATTATTGACTTATTTCGAAGTTGAATATAATATTATGCATTGAATCAGCATAGATTACCCATCTCTACCAATTACGTGAAGCTAACCAAACAATTCGTGCATAGGATTCAAGTTATGAAATGAAACAACAGAGGGGAAACTTGTCATTTACTGTCATTTCCATGATCTTGGCTCTAACGATACTAAGAATTTCCTTTAGGATTGTTATTGAAGACTTAAGCTATTCTAGTCTGGCCTGTCTTGGTAATAATTCATCAAGTGTTACCTTAATTTAACAATAAAATCCAAGCACAAACATCACTGGAAAATATATTTAGGATTGGGCCAAACGTGAGTTTAGAAGAACAAGTAAACAGACAATTATTTTTTAGATGGGTATTTGAATGAGCTTGGATCACATGAGCAGGAAGACATTAAGCGACTTGGGGTCCAGGCACCTGGCGGTCTTACTCGTAGATCCATGCATGACTGCCTTGAGTCCAGCTCACAAGCTCTTCACTCTTGAACCAGAGCGCAATCTCCTTATTGGCAGACTCGACGGAGTCAGAACCATGAATGATGTTCCTGGTGGTGTGAGAAAGTCGATATTAGACATATCTATCAACACTACGTTCATTGAATTTTGATTGTATGATTCATTTACGGTGGTGAGCCAAGGGTGAACCACGGAATTCAAAAATAGTAATTAAATATTCCTTTTTTCGTCATGGGACTCGTAGCACATGTACCGATCTAACTTAATGTTGTCCTTTTTTATACAAATAATTATCCTATCTAAACTTTTGTTTAATATAGGTTTACGTCATGACAATTTGATGAATTATTGCAGATTAAAAACTAGTCCCAACTATTTTCAGAGCTAATTTGGAACAGCTTAATATCTGCCCAATTTAAACAATTCGAAGCACGATCAATATGGAAGATTATTGAAATTTATATAATACCTTTCACTACTTTCCTTGCCCAGCTCATTAATGAATAAAATTGGAAAACTACTTGCCTGCCGACATCAATGCAGAAGTCTCCTCTGATGGTGCCAGGTTTGGAGTCGAAAGGCTTGGTCTCGCCCATCATGTTGCGTGCGGTGCGCACTACGTTATTGCCTTCCCACACCATGGCTAGCAATGGAGCGCTCGCCATGTACTTCACCAGGCCGGCAAAGAAAGGCTTGTCGGACAAGTCAGCATAGTGCAGCTTCAGGTGATCCTCTGACGCCTGCACATCAATTAAAAAAATCAATTTTCATCAGCATTCCCTTCAAGATTTTCTCATTAACTTAGAATATTTTGAATAATTTGCTTTGCAATTTCAGCCACCATACTGGCATACAACTTTTAGAATTTGACAACCCCAAATCTCTAGATTGAGTAGAGAGATTTAGATTATGGTAAAGCATAATTAATGGTAGGTACCGTAAAATGGGGTAACTTAGACCACTTTCTTTTTTATAAATGATGCCATTTTTTTACTAGCTAAATTAAACTTGAATTGAAACATGCAAAATACAGGTCTATACTCTAGCTTCACTCACCATAAATTGCTGGCTCCTGCCTCTCATAGTCTTTATGTAATCTCAAAAAAAGTGATGGTCTTTGTTACCCCAGCTCCTAGGGTAACTTAGACCGGGTGGTAAAATCAATTATATTTTTTGGTAAAATAACTCCAAATAACTCCAGGTTTTGGTGCATTGTAGTAGAACTCTTCTAGTTACATATGCAAATGACAAACTTGAGGAAAGTGTCATAGTTTGCAAATGGGGGGCGCTGCCCCATAATGAGGGAAATGTGACTACCTAATGGCAGCCCTGATGGGGTAATATTGACTGGCTTGGAAATTAAGTTAAAATTACCATATATAAGACTCTGTAGAGTCTGAAACATAAAGAAAAAATCTAAATAGGCTGTCAAACACTTCCAAGCCGGTCTATGTTACCCCGTCAGGGCTGACATTAGGTGGTCTAAGTTACCCCATTTGGGGACGGCACCCCCCATTTGCAAACTATGACACTTTCCTAAAATTTGTCATTTGCATATGCAACTAGAAGAGTTCTATTACAATGCATCAAAACCTGGAGTTATTTAACCAAAAACTAAAAAAATTGGAGGGGGTACTCCGACAGGCTTTAAATAATAGCTTTTTTTCATGGGTCACATTTTTAATTTTTTAACCTATTAGATATGCAAACTTTTCAAATCTTTTTATTGTGTTATGTAGCCTCAGTATTAGGCCTTTAATGCTTATTGACAAAATTTTTCTATGTCAAATAGTTTTTGAGTTGTGGGGGTTTTTGTTAAAAAAACGAAAAGTGGTCTAAGTTACCCCGCCGGTCTAAGTTACCCCATTTTACGGTACTAGCCTACTAGGTAAAATATTAACCATTCTATAAAAGATCTTTTGTAGTACTAAATTTTTAACAGCATATGTTTGAATCAAACTCCTTTTACACTGTATTTGTATAAAATATTTCTATCAATGACTATTTAATCAAATGAATTGGTAAAGATATAACAAGCCATGTCTTAGTTAAAAATCATTACATTCTCATATTCTTCATGGGAAGAACGAGTGGAATTTACAATGCCATGATATGTTATGCATTTACACTGTTAAAGATCTAAATAAGGTCAGAACTCAGAAGTATATTTAGTACAGTACAATATTATTACTTTAATAGGGCCTATCTTCAGTATTAAGAGTAAATAAATTTAGTTTTGATTGAAGCCATTTTTCTTTGTAATTACCATTAACTTTCACCAATGGTGCGATCACACTAGCACTGTAGGCCACAACTCATTGAACTCACAAGTTCTTCTAGGCTTTACCAGTTACTGACCACTCAGCGGGCACTCATCACAGTACAAAATAGGTAGCCGCATGTCAGTCCGCACTGGTATTCTGATATAAAAAAAATGTAGCCATTATGTAGGATTGTAGGTACACTAACTCTAAAAAGAAAATTGAACAAGAACTTTGCAGCAACATCTTTCCAGCTTTGCCAATGCGTATGTAAAAATTAAATCTAACAAAACTTGCTTTCCACTTTAAACCAGTTTTGATCCATTTTTTATGCATCAACAACTTGATCTTGGTGTACCGTAACTCGTTACTCGTTAGGCGTAACGAGCAAGACAATGAGAGTCTTGAGAGACAATGAGACTGAGTGAGTAGGTAAGACTGATTCACTGTGTTGAAACTTCGGACTGAGTGTACTGTAAAGTGTAAACAGGTCACAGCCTCACAGGATTGAAAAAAAAACTCAGTTTGTCAATGCACTGCAGATTTTAAAACGCCTCTTTCAATACTAAACAATACAATGACGGAATTTAAGAATTTGATGCAACTAGTTTCAAGAACGTGGCAGGCAACAAGAAAGCATTAATTGCCGCATGGAAGGTAACTCACCTGCATGAATTTCATGGCCACAAGCTTGAAGCCTTTAACTTCGAATCTCTTGATGATATCCCCAATAAGGCCGCGTTGAACGCCATCGGGCTTGATAGCAATGAAAGTGCGCTCCATGGCTGAAATATTCAATTTAGCTAGAGCGTCAGCCGACATGTGGACTTCGTAATACCGACCGGCAGAAGAGATCATACAAAAGCATTGAGTTGCCAACACGGTTTGAAAGTCAAGCTAACAAGGTCGACAAAAACCGAACGCGAAACAGCGCCATCTAACGAATATTTATGCAGTTCAAGCCTGATTTTGGAAAAAATAGTTTGGCGGTTTCTTAGTGAACAAAAATAATATCATTCTTTCCATTTATTAATTTTATTGAAAATTTAAATCTTCACAACTTGATGTCTTAGCAGCTACAATGCAAAAACCTGCTTCAATGCAAATTCAGTTCGACTCTTTTGGGCATTTCTCTGGTAATCGTTTCGGGAGCAGCGGATTTGTATGAAAACAAAAGAAGTAGTTACCTGCCTAAGCTAAGATTTAATGAACGAAATATAACCAGCTTACTAAATCGTCGTTTATCTAGGCTCAACTGGATATTTTCAAGACTGCCGTTGTGATAAATAGCGACTGGTCTTGATGGTCACTTCAAATCTGAACATTCATGTCTTCATTGCTCAGTCGATGGTGGTCTGTTCTCGAACGCTTGTGTGGATCTCATAGTTTACGTCTCTTTCAATGATGTGTTCATTTTAATTCAATTTGGTGGTGTTTGCGTTTTATATTAAGTAGTTTATTTCATTATATAACCGTAGACGGGAATTCAACGTATATAAACTCGCAACTCTTAATGGAAGCGAGTTAAGTTTTCAATTGTTGACTTTATGACTGTAATTTCAACCAAAATACGACAATTTTAACCCAAAAATGGCTCTGGGATTGTGTTTGAGGCGACGTTATCATCAACATCAATAAAAAAGGGCATTTTCAAATACAAACTAGCTCATATATCAAAATTCACATGCTCCACCCTTTTCAAATATATGGTCATAATCAATTTCAGTTTGAAAACATCATATATAAGTTAATGATAAATGTAGCCATCATTTTACATTTCATCATTAAAAATTAAAACTAAGCTTTTTCTCCATCTACAGAACGGTTAGTTCCTCAAAATTTACACATCGAGGGCGCGTTTAGGTTGGGAGAATATGTTTATCGCAGATACATGCAAGTCTCCAGGCGAAATCAACACTCTTTCACAAGGATAGAGGAAACAGTGCGCCTTAATCCAGCTTTGCACGTAAATATTTCGGCAATTAGTTAAAAAATTATATGTTCATGAATTTAAAAGGATGCTCTTTATAATTATCCAACAAGAAAAGAAAGAGCTTACCACACTTAAAGCTTTATAATATAGAAATACAGCGTTTGTTTCAATGCAGAATCTACTTCCTCTTTACACATAACTCAAATTGTATCGATAGCAAACTGCGTTAGGTTGCAATCGACACACACTCAGATTGACACAAGCAGTTGCACTCGAAACATTCATTACTTTAACCCAAACGATGTGGAAATAAACCTTTCACCACTTAATATTGACCCGAGCTATCGTCTTTAATAGTGGTTCCAAAGAACGCTTCTCCAACAAAATGTTGAAAATGTAAACATTGAAATATTCGTGACTGCCAACATTTTCTTGTTAGAGGGTTAGAGCAATACTCCAAATTTTACTGCACTCGTATAACTATTTCTAAAAGTTTCTGTTGAAAATAAATAGATTTCGCAGCAGTGTTCTCTCCGCATACGCCCAACACCCCAATAATACAAAAGACCACTTGATATTGTTAAACTTTACCATTTTACACAATATGACTAAAGCAATCTGGTTTAAACATGAAATGGCAGTTCAATACTAAGGCATTATGTAGCCAGCTCCTAGACTCCGTACCAGCAAATTCAAGCTCTTAGAAACGAGCAACCATGATAGAACACACTTATTCAAGCGATAGTAATTGAGAAAGACCATAAGCTTACTTATGAACAAGTCGAATCAAAACACAAATAAAAAACAAGCATTACAATTGTTCCTAAGTTTTCGTCAGTTATCACACAGACAAAGCATCAAAGAATATTCAACCTGAAAAGGTAACTAACTTCATCTTCGTCAACATTGTAGTTCGTTTAGAGAAGTTGAATGAAAAATACTGAATGACCATAGAACATTAACGCCTTTTATTCGAATTTCACACAAACTCCAGAGCAATGCACGTCAAAATATAAACAAACAAAGAGTTAGAAAGCAATATAAGAATGCATGTTTTGCATAAGGATTAGGCAAGCATTGAAATGCAATAAATATTATCCAAAATTCAAGCGACCACCACGAAAATTACACACATCTAGAATACGAGTCTTGCTGTTTAAATTAAAGAGCAGAGCAAATGCATGTATTTACATACAAGATGCGGCAATCTGATTTAATTTAGTGAGTAGTCTGGCCAATAAATAAGTTGCTGTAATAGGTTACACCAAAATTAATTGCTGTAACAAGTTAATAAGTTGCTGTAATAACAACAAAATATGGTGTACCTCAAAATGATATCAGCCGTTGATGAAAATTGTATTCAAACTTGTTCAAAATACCTTTCGATCACTTTACTCCAGGCTTCAACAAATAGACGCATTTTTCAGTGAATCAGTGCACAAGGAATAGAAGCGTTGCTATATAAACGAGTAATTAACAACTCTACTTAATCAACATCAATATGGTATACAAAACGCCATTCTGCAAATATTGCAGCTTGTTCATAGGACTCGTGATTACATTAAACACAATGATTGGACGCAATAACATAAGCTCAATAACATGTTCCAAGTTATAGAACACAATAACTAGTTATTCGAATAACCGTATATTAATCACTATACAGAAATAAAATCCTTTCTCTCTTTTTAATCAAAGCTGAGGATAAATATCAGGAGCAACCATCAAAAAAGACCTCTATTACAAATATCAAACATTTTCATTGCAAAATATTGATTGTTTCAAGATTCATCAGGCGAAGGCTTGTTCTTGAAGTACGCCAACCTTTTTTCTCGCAAGGCCGTCGCATCGAGAGTTTCTTGCTGATCTGAAGAACCTGCATGAAGAAACTTTATTTAACAACTACACATCTTACGTAACTTGACCGAATGTACAAAAAGTTAGCACAAAATATTTTATTATGGGAACTGAGCTAAGCAAGGGGATAGAGGAATGTAATGCAGGCGTAGGGTGCAGAAGTCGGCATAAAACTATACGTGGCTGTAAATGGAAGTTACTAATTGCTTGAGACATAAAATTTAAAGTATGCGTCTGAATTTATAATTGTGAATGGTTGAGGCATTAAATCTATTCATCTAGAGAATACAATAGTCTTATGAACAGCACTCTATATAACCAGCCAATCAAAATAGAAGAAAAAATATAACTCAGTACTCACTGCACTGAGTGACAGAGAGCGCATTTTCTCGTCGACGAAAACGTGAGGTCACGGACGGACGGACAGACGGACATGGTGAGCACAATAGTGCATTTTTTCCCTAAATGAGAAAATGCGCTAAAAAGATGCCATTTTCAAAGGTTAGCAAATATGGAACATAAATAAAAAAAACTTGCTGTATGGGATAGTGATGCTATTGGCTGCTCAACATACTAACACGGTTACACTAGGCAACTGCTCTACACAAACACAAATAAGTGAACAACTTAAACAATAAACTATTCAAAAGAATAACAAGATATGGACTGGATAGTGGCATCATTTTCAGTGACTTCAATCATTCTCGAAGAGTAAACTACATACCATAACATATATGGATAATAGATAGCACAGATATTCTAACCCTGATCATTATTGAGAGCTGAGGTAGAAGGCTGCAGCAGACTCAGCTCGAGTGCAGCCTGCAGCTGACGTGTTTCCTCGTCAGGCGACCCTGCGTCACCGCCAGGCTCCGCGCCCTCCGCACCACCGCTCCCTGCCAGACTCAGCCTAAGCGCCTTCTCCAGGTCACCTGAAATGCCTCGTTTCTCATTTATCGTGTATGGAGATGCCAGCAAGTCATAGTTTAATGCAGCTTTAATTTAATGTTGATAGAATGCAATATTTCTGATATCCTGTACAAAATTGAATTCAGACTCAGCCTGTTGTTTGAATTCGGACTAGATGACTTGAATTAAAAATTAGATGACTTGAATTAACCAGAACATTTTGATTTAGCAATCATAATTTTAGTACAAAACAACTAAATTCCTACTAATTTCTATGAGAAGTGGTCATGAAATAAAAAAAAGAGTGTTTGCTAGTCAGTTTTATGAATGTGTCCTGATTACCAGCGCATTGGCATGGCTGGTGCAATTAAACGTCAAGTTGAACCTCCTTATTATACACTTCCTACTTTGGCAACAGCTGTTCAGTTGGTTCCACATTCGGCACAATATATCAATTGGTAAGGATTTTAATATACTAATATTCAACAATTTCAGTCAGGGGAAAGGAATGCTGTTTCCTCACTTTGACTCAAGTTTCAATATGAATACAAGGGGGGACTTGCAATGCTTGCAGCTTAATAGAACGAAGTTATTTATTTTAAGAAAGAACTATTTTCAGTGAGAACAGAAACTTGAAAATGTAACCAAAATTGTAATGGATTCCCAAAACAAAATTTTCAAATAACTACAGAGAAAAATAAACAAAAGCATAGTCTTGCTCACTTGGCAGATGAACGGAATTTGTCCGAACTTAAAGAGCGGAATATAAAACCGCAATTTTAATAATTTATAAGATGACTAACCTTCAAGTGGAGTTCTATGATTAGGCACGCGAGTGAGATGTTCAGTAAGGGAGAGTTGCAAGGCATTCTCCAGTTCGCTGTGTTCACCTTCAGGAGGAGCGGTGGAGGCATCCTCGGCCTGGGCCAGAGACGCTGCCATGGCAGCCGCCAGGTCGTCATCTAATTCTTGCCTTGTTTGACTGCATTCCTGCAACTGAATTGCTTTTTATTATCGACCTGTTAACAGAATATAAGTAAGTCTAAAGTGCTATTATAAAGTCAAGTGCTATAAAAAAGTCAAGTGCTATAAAAAAGTCAAGTGCTATTATAAAGTCAAGTGCTATTATAAAGTCAAGTGCTATTGTAAAATCAAGTGCTATTGTAAAATCAAGTGCTATTGTAAAGAAAAGTGGTATTGTAAAGCCAAGTGCTATTGTAAAGCCAAGTGCTATTGTAAAGTCAAGTGCTATTGTAAAGTCAAGTGCTATTGTAAAGTCAAGTGCTATTGTAAAGTCAAGTGCTATTGTACAAGTATTGCCCGCAAGAGCTCAGCAATAAGCAGAAATATAAGTTACCACTGCAACATGGAACATGACAGGCTAAATGTATATATTTTTTTTGCTGCTCTTGCATTAGAATTTCTTATAAAATTCATGCTAGAAAATGAGTATTAATTAAGATCTGTGGAGATTATTATTCAAGTGCCATAAAGAAAACATTGTGAAGGTAATAAAATAATAGTAAATTAGATATTTAAAAATATGGTGCCTATCAAAGTAAATATTTGAAAATAATTTCTTGAAGAAAATGTGTATTATCTAATTAAAACCTTCATTCTAGAGCCTTAGAAGACAAGTATTTATATATATGTATTATACACAACCAAATCGATTGGAATTAAAACAGATACTATGCAATCTTCTCGCAACATCAATCTGGTAGAAATATTTACCTCAGAAAGTAATGGAGGTTTTATTTTCTGTGTTACGTTCATGGTCTTCAAGATGGTGTCAGCTTCACACTGCGGCAGACTTCCTTCCACAATATAAATGCAATAACCTGAAAATATAGGTATACCGGTATACATTTTTTTCCACTATAGGTAATTTACTAAGAATATCAAATGTTAATACATTTCAAGTCAAGGCTATCTAATTACTTGTGCAATGCTTCTTTTCTTGTACCTCATTTGGCTATATTTTATGATTAAAAAAATATATAAAACAAGATTTTGATTATTCACACACTCTTACCTAATAATGTCAATAGATTTCAATAATGTCAACTTTATCTCAAGAATCAAGATTCAGATTTTGTTGATATACATTCATAAAATACCTTGTTTCTGAAGCTGGGCTAAGAAAAGAGAAACGTAAGTGTTTGAGAGAAGCTCGGGAAATGCAAGGAGGCTGTTCAAGTTGAACCACTGATTGCCAATCTTACGAATTGTGAACCAGTGCTCTTTCATATTGCAAATGTATGCACAGCCTGATCTGTAATGTCAGAAGTAACATTTGCATTTCATTTGATTGTTTGTAATTAATAAACTTAGATAAACAACAAATGCAAAAGCAGCTATAAATTGGCCATAAGTGTAAGCATATTATTCAAACTGCATCAAGTTGTTAAAATTAGCCTAAACTCAAGCTCAAGTCAGAAATTTAAATTTAATTTCACTAATGAAATTTGCAATGTAAATGAAATAAATAGAGAAGATTATTCACCAAATGAAACTAATTCAGTTCAGAGTCAAGGTGAGCAAGAAGAATGAAAGGGTTTTTGTGAACACTAAGTATAGAGAGAAAAAAATGGTAGGTAGTAGTTCAGTGAAGAACCCTGTTAAAAAGTAAAACAATAATATGAGAAAAATTGTAAGAGAAAAGTATCATTCAAAGTAACAAAAGGGTTTACAAAATAGAATTTGTTCCCATTTATTGAAAATGAAGAATCTGCATGAACCAGCATGTTGCATGCCACATGAAGGAAGGTAATGTAAAATATCATTTATCAATTGGCTATTACAACCAAGTTTTATTAGAATCTACAAAAAACTGTACTATGCCAGAATTTAGAGCATTTTCAGTAACTAATAAAGATACACTTCCAGTCATGCACTTACGTGGGATCCTCTCTTGCCAAACGAGCAGTTGGAGCAACTGTGGATGTGAAGGGAGTGAGGGTCAGGCCCCAGACTTCAAGGGCTACACTCACAACCTGGATGCTGAACATGCCACTATCATCCATGTTATTTGATCCTTCCTGGACAATTAAATAAATTAAGAAACAATTTTCAAATAATCAATCTATCACAAGATCAGTGAACAATCTGTATGTATGTCAAAGCTCATCTACAGGAAAATCAATAGATTAACCAATCAGATTTTAAAAATATTTAATTACACAAGTCAATTTGTGCAGCAAACATTTTGATTGAAAAAATTTATTCAGCTTATCATTCTCAAAACACACAGAAATGCTGTGTCATTCTGATTTTCTCAAAAAAAAAAAAATAAAAAAAAAAAAAACTCAGAATTCATCAAAGTCTTGAGATGAAATGAATGAGCTGAAAGCTTATTGAGAAAGCTGAAATGAAAGCTTAATAAGCTAAATGAGGTCTAATGTAAATGAGCCACATAGATCACTTCAGGAAATTGTGAGATAGAAATACATATGCTTCTGACTCCAAATATAAATAAATTACTCAGTTCATTGGTCTTCAAACTTCATAAATCTCATACCATTTTTTTACTGATTGGTTGATTTGAAAAAGCTTGATAACAGTGAATTCTTCTAGAATCAAGAAAACATTAATTTTTATTTGTCATCAAACAATAGGGATTCTATTGTAATAAAATGCTTGAGTGAACAACAGACCTTAAAGAAGCTCTGGTACTCCGCAGTGTTGGTGCCCATCTCAGCCATGCGCTGCTGTTCTAAACAGTCCATTTGTCTAGCTATGGTTGCTAAGTCTACAGCAGAGAAGTAGCAGCCTTGAAGCAAGGCATTGAGGCAGTGAACTGCACACAATGATCCTTCTTGCTAGAAGAAAAAAATTAATTTCAAATTAGTAAATATTAATTTAGAACAAGGAACCAGAATGTTACAAGTCATAGGAGGCACTTTCAATACATATGACCAAAAGTTTTGCAGATAATGCATCAGTTTTTATATTCTGGAAGCTGATTATCAAGTCTTCAGAAGGATTCAAATATACTAGATGAATTTCACTAACATTTGGCCATGAAAAGACTTTGAAAGTTAATTGAGTTAGATTTACCTTTTCATGATATATATAATCCATAATAAAATGATTATTGAGAAAAAAAGCTACAGATTCTTGTTACTCTAGAATATATTTCAGCTAAACAAGGATATTTTTCTAAATGACAATTATCACAAAGATCTTGAATAGTATAAAATTGATAAATCTGGATACAAATACATGATTCTGGAATAAAGCAAACAATTATTTTTATTTGTCAGTGAAAATTAAAATTGGAATTAAAATTTCATAATCAAATCGTGTGTTCCTTAGTATTTGTTTGGGACATAGCAGTAATATGTAATATGTGTAATATGATCTGCATCCAGACTGTAATACTGAACAGAATTTTACAAAAACTATGGATGCAAGAATGCTTATTGTAGGTATTTTTTAGAAAATCATAGGACAAAGGAGCAATAAAAGACATAGAAAAGAATTGAAATGAGGGTGCATGCAAACCTCTGCTCCAAATTTAAGACAGGTCATCCATGTGACAATCATTCTTTTATTAAAAAACCCTAAATTGATAATTAAAATTTAACTAGGCCTCAAAATTGATCTTAAAAAAAAGTCATTATAATATCCCAGTAGACTAGAATATATTCTGTTATAAACATTGACATACAATATAAAAAAAAAAACAGAATAAACTGTACCACCATTAAACACAATCATCTAGGCCTTTTGACCCCATCCTTACCTTCTACTTTTCCAGAATGCATTGTAGACATCATTTTTACCTCTCTCAGCCTTCACACACTCTCCAAATATCTATTCACACTCTCAATCACAGTCACAGTTGCTCTCTTAGATAAATCCACAGTCATTATAATTATCTCTTCACTTGTTATAATTATCTCACCTCACTAATAATTATCTCACCTCACTCAGTCTAATGATTTCCATCATAGACTGACTTTCTCTTTCATTAGGCCCATGTTTCATGTTGTTGTTGACCCTCCCCGCCTCGCTTCACGGCGCGAGGCGGGGCCTAGACCCAGTTCAGGGGCCAGCCAAGTCGGCCGCCCCAGCGGGCCAGCAGCCCTGCAGCGTTTACGGGGTCTGCCCAAAGGTCACCCACCGACAGGGGTGTGGGCATTTTAGGGCAGGAGAAAAGATGAATGGTGTCGTGCGTGTTGGACAGACAGAGTGGGCAAAGTGGAGAAGGGTGTGTGGCAGGGTCTATTCTATTTAGATATGAGAGAAGTAGCGGTGATTTATTTGTGCAAGGTTCCTGTGTGCAGGTCTAGGTAGGTTGATTTCAGATGGGTGAATCTGTGGTGCAGGCATGTTTAAAATTTTATTGTGAGGGAGGGTTGCAAGATAGTTTTCTGTAATTGTAGTGTGGATTGTTTTGAGATTTTGTTTGATTGTGTCCTGTGTAGCTTGTGCAGGCGGAGTATCTATGTTGGTGGTGAAACCTGTGTTGTGGAAAATGGTTTGTTTCATGAGACGGTGTGGGTGCAGCTGAAGGGTGAGGGTATGTAGTGGGTGGGTTGGGTATTGTGCTTTCTGTCTGAGTTGTGAGGCCTGAAGTTTGAGGTGTTGTGTTAGGGGTAGGAGTTTGGTTTCTTGGTGAAGGTGGTGGATGTTGGTGTCTGCAGTACAGCCTGTGGCTATCCTGAGTGCTGCATTCTGGACTGTTTGGAGTTTGTTCATTTGCATGGGTGATATAATTGGTGACCAGGATGAGTTTGCGTATTCAAGGATTGGACACGTGAGTGTTTGAAATGTGGTTGTGAGTAGTTCTTTTTGTTTTCCCCATTGTGTGGCTGAAAGTGATTTGATTATTTTGATGGCATTATTGGCTTTGTCGTGAGTGTTGCTAATGTGAGTGCTGAAGGTGAGCTTTGGGTCAAAGGTAAGTCCAAGTATTTTAGGGTTGCGTACTGTTGGAATGAGTGTATTATTGATATTGAGGTTGAGTTGTGTGCTATATTTAGCCAGGTCAGGTGTGAAAAGAGTGGCAGTGCTTTTTGTTGCATTGAGTTGTAGTTGGTTTTCTGTGGTCCATGTGTGTATGGTTTGTAGGTATGGAAGAAGGACTTGTGCAGCAGTGTTATAGTCTTTGTGAGAGGATAAGATAGTTATATCGTCTGCATATGTAATTATTTTAATATTGGGTGGAGGTGAGGGTATATCTGAAACGTATATGTACGTAGATAGGACTCTGCCTTGTGGTACACCTGTTTTGAATAATTTCTGTTATGAATTGGTATTGTTGACTTGTGTGAAGCCTTTTCTGCCTTTGATGTAATTTGCTATGTATTTAAGTGTAGTGTGCTCTATTGCGGTTGTGGAAAGTTTGTTGATGAGTGTGTGCAGATTTACCGTA
Organism: Hyalella azteca; assembly: GCF_000764305.2. NCBI lineage: Eukaryota > Metazoa > Arthropoda > Malacostraca > Amphipoda > Hyalellidae > Hyalella > Hyalella azteca. The sequence goes on from NW_025947564.1 coordinate 139,831, forward strand.
TCAAATGCTTTGCTCATGTCTAATGCTACAGATATTGTTCGAAGTGGCGGGCATTTTTGATTGAAACCTGTGGCTGTGTTCTGTGATATGTTGGAGTGCTGTGATGGTAGAATGGTGTTGTTTGAAGCCATGTTGGTGTTCAATGTTAGGGAGATGAGATGAGATTGTGGCAAGGATAATTTTTCCCAGTGTTTTGGCCATTGGGCTTAAAAGAGAAATTGGTCGATAAGATGACCCCATGTTAGTGTCTTTGCCAGGTTTAGATATTGGAATTATCTTGGCTAGCTTCCAGGTATGGGGTATTGTATTGGAGTTTATTGCAATCTTGTAAATTTGAGTGAGGTATGCAATTGCTGTGGGGCCCAGGTGTTTGAGATGGAGTATATTGATGTGGTCTGGTCCAGTTGATTTGTTATTTTTACTGTTTTTTATGGCGAGTGTGGTCATGGCTGTTGTTATATTGATTGGGTTGCCCTTTAGAGATTTAATTCTTCTATCCATTATCCTGTTATTGTGTGAGGTTTGGTGCGGTTTTGTGTTTATGAACTGCTTGTTGAATTGTGTTGCCTACATTTATAGATAAAGCCTTTAAATTTTACTTTATAGTATTAAATATTATTTAAAAATCAGAATGATACATACATAATATAAATTACAGAATAAAACTGTACAAAAGATTTTGGTGTAATGTTGTCAACCTCAGCCTGTTACTAGTCCTAGTGTCAACATGTTAGTTGTTACCAGAAGTGGGCAGTATATACCGCAGTAGCGCTCTACATTTTCAGTGGTGTTAGTGGCGCTACATTAATCAATTTTAGCGATAGCTAGCGCCCACTACATTCAAAGCATGTAGCGGTAGTGGCCGCTACATTTCAAAGTAGCACTGCCCAGCTCTGCCCGCAGCCCATAGGTGATAGGTCTACCACTGCATAGTGGCAAACCAGAGATGTTTAAGAATCAGTTCATTTTTAATTTCCTCATCTACTCAATATTTCAATCAATTTCTTATGTATGAAAATGCTGGTATCCAAGATACTTTCTAGTCTACTTATAGGACTCAAAAATAAACTTGAGGAAGAGTCTAAAAAATTGCTGCTTTGCCACTATCACTATGTCTACCAGTAGTGTCTGAGTGTCTCTACTTGCCATTCAGACTCAGTTGCCAGTTATCAGTCTTTATGCATAAGGCTTAAGCCTCTAAGTTTGATGACTTGTGTAATAACTAAACCATTAATTAGAGGACAAAATGGCTTTGTGATGATAAAACTCGAGAAAATAGAGTTGATAGTTATGAAGAGTCATCAGTGATCACTGATTATTATTCAGTCCAATGATGACTATTGACAGTAATTGACTAGCAAGTAGCAAGAAATAGCTAAGTATTATATGGTAAATAATTGAAGAGTAATTCAGATAAATATTGTCATCTACAATAACAATACTACAAAGTACAAACGCCTGTAGCATGTAGGGGGCCACTAGGGGGTAGGGGCTAGCCTACTTGAAAAGTTGAAAATATACTACATATATATATACCGGTAGAGTCTGTCATAGGCTATTATATGTGCCGTTTGTTAAGTTATTGGCACTGGCAGATCGTATTGTAGTGTTGATTTGACAAATTTATACTATGGATAAGTCACGACTGTCACGTAGACTCGTAGTCACTAGACTACTAGTACTAGGTAAATAAATGAAGATCCGACCAAACAAGCAATTCATATCGATCGATGCGATAAGCCTAAGGTAACCAAATAACAAAATCAAAGGCTGATGTACAAGTTCATGGGCTGAGCTGCCGTATTCATCGCCCTACCCGCAGGCCGCAACATGGCCGCACAGACGACACAGTGCACACCGGCTTAATATTGTTCGGTTGTCTGCTTTTGACGGGTTGATACTTGATCAACAGTTCAACACAACTGAGCTGAGGGATTCTTTTCTTTAGTCGAAATTTGGAAGGAGCTCTGGAGACTTGTCCAAGGTAGCCCCTCGACCGGACGTTGGTGTTCAGGTGTCACACATCTGTGGGAAAAACGACAGGGATAAGACACTGTAAAAAGCGGACTGGTTAAGAGATTGCTGCTACTAGGTAAGATAACTTGTGCGACTATTTGCATGAGAAGAGTTTAAAAAAAAACATATTCGTATATCATCCCAGATTAGTATCTACTGACATGCCCTACACTATGCCTCACATGAGATTGCGGATTCTACCGAAGGTCCAGCCTGGGCGGCACAGCCTGGAGCTTCTTCTGACCAAGTTGGTCTAAGAATATGGGACTGTGAGCTGCTACCTCACAAACAAACAAAACTCCTGTGGGCTGTCTCTGAAGGATCAAAGATTAAGGATGGATTTAAGGTGAACAGCAACAAACTTTACAAAGAGCAGTCACGACCGGCGGTACACAGAAGTTCTAAAACCTGTTCCTAAAAAGACTGCAGAGAGTGTTTCCGCTCACCTCAAATTAGGCACTCAGATCAATGCCAGCAGTAAGTAAATGAGTATGATTCGAGTGTTAGTTCCCCACAAGTTTTAGTTAGTTAAATCAGGGCTAAGAGAGCTATCGTATTTCTCAGAGTAAATGAAGGGTGTTAGTAGCTGTTAAAAATGTAGCTACTGCATCAACTATTAAGTACTGGATAGGGCTAGGATAGGTACCCCCGCCAAGTAAGTNATAAAGGTGAGTGGGTAACGTAAGTTACGTAACCCCCATGTTAGTAAATAAAGGTGAGTGGGTAACGTAAGTTACGTAACCCCCATGTTAGTAAGTCGCGAAAAAAATCGGTTTTCCGATGCCGACCGCCAAAAATGGATTTCAGATTCGTAATCTACACCCCAAAAAACATATAATTAAAAAAAAACACCCTTTTTTTTGGATGTAGTTAATCTGCAATAATACCGAGCCAGTCTTGTCACCAGGGCCTGAATCTGAGGCAGCTGATCTCCCATGAGCAGAGCCTGGAATTGCTGTGGATGCATCTAGTAATGGCAAGCTTGGTGTTTCAGGAATGCATATCAGATCGCGATTGTTTGGTGCATCTCTTATTGGCAAGTTGGGCTCAGTAAGAGCTCTCAAGGCAGGCAAGGAAGAAGAGCCGGTGCCCTCGTCTGAAGACGAAGACACACTGCTCTCCTTCCGCCGCTTATGGCGCGACATACTCGGAGTTGAGATTGTAGTACTATTGACTGATTTCCAAGAACAGAGTAACAAAAGAAAAAGTGTTTCACAATATGGCAGTTTACTATATGGTTAGGTAACTTACACACGTCCGTCGTCAACCGCAGCTCGACTTCATAGAAAAGCTGAGGGATTCCACCAAAACTACTTTCCAATGTAATCTTCATCAGCTTTGCAGATATGTTGCGGAATGCGGATTTTTTAACGCACTCGACTTCCCTGTTTAGGGTAGAAATTATTCTCGTAGTTCTGCTCATTGTCGTCAACTCGTCATGTTTTCTAGTCATTATTGTTGGAGGCAATGTAACGAATTCAACAAAAATGTTCAACTAAGTTTTCAGTCAGAGAACTAAAGAACCTGCAGAACAACAATTGCAAAGTTCAGTTGGTACAAGTACAAGTGGCTGGTAATGAAAAGTTGTGGCTAGTCTGGGCTGTCTGACTCTGGCTACTTCCTCATCTCCATATCCAACCCCAGGACATCATGTGATTGTGATCATGATCATGTGATGCATATGACTCCGACTTCCGTAGTCCGAGAGGGAGAGAGCGAGAGACTGAAATCATGAGAATGATACTGGATGAAGATGAAGAGGGGAAAACGTGACGTGAGGGTTTTAGTGTGATATAGGAGAGAATGTAAGACGAATATTGCAAAACTAAAAATAGGTAGTGGCGTAGTGCTGTAAATTTCAACATTTTTCCTTTGAATCCTATGTATCATCCATGTAGCATGTATGATGTAGCATTGTAGCATAAAGCAATAAAAGCATGTTAAGAAATCATGTATTTACTACTGTCAAACGGGGTAAAAATGGACGGGCCAGGTAAATCGGGATGCGCGTCCCACATTTCCTAGAAATGTTGTAGCAGCTAAACTAGGAAATCAAAATATTGCAAAACTAAAAATAGTGGCGTAAACTTCAACATTCGTTGCAAGTTTTTTCGTTGATTGGCTAGGTTTTTCCGGCCGCCAGACGGACTTCAAACATATAAAAAACCTATTGGCTAGGTTTTTCCGGCTGCTGGACAGACTCCAAACATAGAAATAAATCTAGCTGATCAACAAAAACCCAACAGGTTAGGTCCAGTTAGGAACAGGTTCCATTAAAAATTTCTGATGCCAACCGCCAAAAACGGATTTCAGATTCTTGATCTAGCTACACCCCAAAAAAAATATAATTAAAAAAACACCCTTTTTTTGTATGCACTTAATCTAAAATAATACCTACCTAGATTATCCACACTCAGGAAGATGTATATAAATGGGGAATTTTCTCGCGTATATATAGCTTTTTATAATATTTCGTTCGCGCACGCGTTCGCGTATAATGTTTGTTGTTCGCCTCTATAATTAACCTTCATCGTTGCAATAAAAATGAAAATTTATAATTAAGATAGATTTCTTCCGGTGCCTGTGTTTTTGATGCAATTAGCACTTATTAGTGAATGAATGATTTGCGGTGTGGTTCTTTAATCTTGACTTCTGCAGTTCGCGCAATCCCGTACGATTACCGTACGTTCCGTATCCGCAAGCGGAACGCGGAAGAGTCAGAAGTAACCCGGACATGTTCGACCCGCGTCAGTTCGACTCGCGTAGTCAATATACTCGCGTATATTGTCGACTTTCTAAAGTACGGCGCACGGCGCATTTTTTTTACCAGCATTGTACGGCGCACCGCGCAGGTCGTTAACACGTTCCCCGCGTATTGGGCCATATGTGTACCAACAGTGATATTCCACTGCTGCGTATTGGGACACCAGTGTACCAAACGCAGTATTTTACCCCGTTTTGATAAAACACATATAACTCGAAATTTCGCACGTAAACTTTCTCTTTTATTATATTAATGTTCACTCAAAAAGTGGATTATTAAGTGAAACAAATCAATGGACCAAAATTTTATTGGTAAATCTCCTTAAACAAACAACAAGTAACTGTAAAAATTCTAACTAATAATTCCCTTCTATTCCCTTCTGTTCTCTTCTATTCCCTTCTGTTTCCATCTATTCCCTAATACTCCCTTCTATTCCCTTTTATTACCTTTTATTCCCTTCTATTCCCTTCTATTCCCATCTATTCCCACCTATTCCCTTTTATTCCCGTTTATGACCTTCTATTCCCATCTATTCCCATATATTCCCATCTACTCCCTTCTATTCCCTTTTATTCCCTTCTGTTCCCTTCTATTCCCTGCTATTCCCTTCTATTCCCTTCTATTCCCTTCTTTTCCCTTCTATTCCCTTCTATTCCCTGCCATTCCCTTCTATTCCCTTCTGTTTCCTTCTATTCCCTTCTGTTCCTTTCTACTTCCTTCTATTCCCTTCTATTCTTTTCTGTTCCCTTCTATTCCCTTATATTTCCTTCTGTACCCTTCTATTCTATTATGCCACATTTATGGCTCAATAAATACTTGGTACACCGGTGGTACAATACGCAAGAACAACATGTGGTTATTATTTGCTTGCGTAATGTACCACATGTGTCCCAACAATTTTATTGCAGCTATGCAAAGCTATGATGCCATAGAGCTGCACACACCTCCTCTTGTCACGGCCAATGGCGCCTAACTGAAGCAGCAACCACTGAAAGCCTTCCGCAATAAGGGAATACTGGGGAAATCTGGATACGCGGGGAACGTGTTAAAATGACAAAAAAAATTCCCGCGCACCTGGCACATCTTCCTGACCATGGCCTAGATATAAAGCTAGTCAAGAAATCAAACATTTACTATCTCTTAAAAATCACAAAAATGTGAAAAGTGCGATTTTGGAAAAGTACCTCTGCTAAGGTCTGGAGGCTGGAGCATAGTGAAAAAGCAGAGATTTTTTTAGAATCAGTTCATTTTTAATTTCCTTATTTACTCATTATTTAAACCAATTTCTTATGTATGATAATGCTGGTATCCATGATACTTTACTGGTCTACTTATAGGAGTAGGACTCAAAAATGAACTTGAGGCGTGAGGGAGAGTCTAAAAAACTCTCTGCTTTGTCACTATGGTTGCCAATCATGCTTCTTCATAAATCGTGATTTTTGATTGATATGGTCAATGTGCCGTACATAGTGACAAACCAGAGATTTTTTAGAATCAGTTCATTTTTAATTTCCTCATTTACTCGAGACTTAAAACAATTTCTTATGTATGATAATGCTGGTATCCATGATACTTTACTGGTCTACTTATAGGACTCAAAAATGAACTTGAGGGAGAGTCTAAAAAACTCTCTGCTTTGCCACTATGCATGATACTTTACTGGTCTACTTATAGGACTCAAAAATGAACTTGAGGGAGAGTCTAAAAAACTCTCTGCTTTGCCACTATGGTGCCGTATTGATCTACCTGCTACGAGTCATAGCGTGTAGTTCCAATGGCTGTGAGAGCTACATTTGAGCACCCAAGCATACTTGCTCACAGCCACCTAAACCATGCGCTGTAGTGCGCAATTCTGGCAGCTGTGAGAGCTACATTTGAGCACCCAAGCATACGCACTCATAGCCACCTGAACCATGCACTATAGCGTGCAGTTCCGATGGCTGTGAGAGCTACATTTGAACACCCAAGCATACGCGCTCACAGCCACCTGAACTACACGTTGTAGTGCGCACTTCTGATGGCTGTGAGAGCTACATTTGAGCACCCAAGCATACTCGCTCACAGCCACCTGAACTACGCGCTGTAGTGCGCAGTTCCGGCGGCTGTGAGAGCTATGTATAAGCACCTAAGCATACACCCCTGCAGCCACATGAACCACGTGCTGTTGCACGCAGTTCCTGGCTGTGAGAGCTACATTTGAGCACCTAATCATGCACGCTCGTCGCTCATAGCCACCTGAACCACGCACTGTAGCGCGCAGTTCTGATTGATGTAATCAAACATGTAATCAAAATATTTGAGAAGGTTGTTGCCAGAAGGTTGGTGCAGTACATGGAAGACGCTGACCTTTTCAACAGAAGGCAACACGGTTTCAGACAAAATCGTTCCTGTTTGTCTCAGTTACTGGAGCATCACCACCAAATCTTGGCCATGCTGGAGGAGGGGGCTGGGGTGGAGGTGGTGTATTTGGACTTCGTGAAAGCGTTTGACAAAGTCAACCATGGAGTGCTCTTCAGAAAATTAAGACTGCTGGGAGTCGGAGGTGAATTGCTGGCATGGATCCACAGCTTCCTAACAGAAAGACTACAAGCTGTAGTTGTTGGAGGCTCGAGATCGAGCGTGGCTAGGGTGAAGAGTGGAGTACCACAGGGAATGGTACTCGGCCCAATCCTCTTCCTCGTCCACATCGCCAACATAGATGTGGCAGTGAACCACGCCACTGCATCGTCATTCGCGGACGACACCAGGATATTAATGACCATCATGGATGGACAGTGAGAGGTTGCAAGAAGACCTCTCTGCAATATATGACTGGGCCCTAGTGAACAACATGCAGTTCAACGGGACCAAGTTTGAGGTCCTGAGGTACGGAGGAACCGGAAGAGCTGGAATGGATCACCGCTACATGGCACCTGACAACTCGGAAATTGAAGAGAAGCGACTCGTTCGCAATCTAGGAGTGTTGATGAACAATCGGGTCAATTTTGGTGATCACATACCTGCAATAACCGCAAAAGGTAGACGACAGATGGGGTGGATCTGGCGGACGTTTAGAACGAGAGAAGCGCAACCAATGATCACACTTTTCAGAGCCCTTGTAATACCTATCCTTGAATACTGCTGCCAGCTCTGGACCCCGTTTACACTAGGCGCAATACGTAGAGACTAGTATGGAATATATCTACTTGGCGAGCCGCGACTGAATTTTTACGGCCATTTTTCTGAGGCTGATGGCAATGCAGCAGGTTCATTATCGGCATCGTCGATCAATTGTAGGTTATGCCCTATATACACCAATTTGCCCGCCCTCTCTGCTGTCAATCTATTCCGCTTCGCTGAGTGCACGTGCAAGTGCCTGCTGAACGAGCGTTCAACAGCTGCACTTGTGGGAGGCAAGTTCAGTATCTGACTGGCGATTTTTGATAGTTCAGTGGAGCCACACAAGCCAGACCACCAAGTCGATGGTGTGGTGTGTTTCACAGCATTCCAGATGTATGGCTTATGAAATAGTTTCTGTTTTGATCGGTAGTCTGCAATCTCTCTAAAAAGTTTGCCACCATTAACACATGGCATGCTAGTTGCAATTTCATCTAAGACTTGGAATGCATCAACCTGTGGAGTCAAGGGTGATATACGAGTCTCACACTCTCACTATGGTTTTAAAAACTGTATCATATACCTAGTTTGACAAAAAGATCTATGCGCAGCATATTGTAATAGCTTTTGGCAATTCTACTGTGATTGAGCATCAACTCAGCAGTATTAGTAATACTCATTATAATAATAGTCAATGAAGTATACCGCATCATTTCAGTTAATATTACATGTGTTTAAAGGTACCGTAATCAAATAAATTTCTATCTTGATGTAATATGTTTACTTACAACTTCCTCATCATTCAAATGACATCCTCTATGGTTTGGGTCCAGGAGGTTTGCTGCAAAGTGAATTTTCTTTGTGGCAAATTCTTTCCTTTTCTTGATTATGCCTCTTACTGTATCCTCTTCACTTTTCAATACAGGAGACTTTCCCACCTTTTTGACAATTTCATTCTCTAGCTTAGAGAATGTTTCCATTACTATTGATAATGGAACGTTGTCTCCCTCCACATTCTTGATTGCATCAGCCAGAGGTTTCAGTAGTGCTAAACTTCCTTCAACTTTGTCCCAAAACACTTCTGACAGGATAGTCTTCTTTGTGTTGCTTTCAATGCTGCTTTTACTCTCTGCATTGATTGTCAATGCCTGCAGAGAGTGTTTGTTTGATTGGAGGCTCTCCAGGCAATTGACGGTTGAGCCCCATCTAATCAAAATAGAAAATAACTTCAAATCGTAAGAACATTTTCTTGTGACAAACAACTAAATATTAAAATACAGCAAGCTTCTTTCAGTTCAGTTTTGCTCACAATCAATGATTCACTCAAGTGAAATAATGCCAAGTTTTACATAAAACATACCTATATAGCGACAGACTTCTAATGTTAATTAAAATATAGTTACCTTGTTTTCACTGAAAGTTTTAGAGTCTTCATGGTTGGAGTAATTTCAGGTTCAGCTTGAGGATCATTTCGCGATTTCAGATGCTCAGCTTTCAGCATTGCAGTGAGCTTGTGTGAGTTTTTTATTTCTTTTAAAACAGCAACACTCTCAGCTGATAGCTTTGAGAGGGATTTAACTTTCATGATGTCATTGAAGACCAAGTTTAAGCAATGAGCTAGACATCCATATGCCTGAATGTGTGGGTAAGTTTCTGAGATGATCTCCCACGCTTTCTTCATGTTGCTGGCATTATCCGTGCACACAGCAAGAACTTTTTGGGAGCCAATTTCATCAATGACCTTCAATACAATTTTAGCAATGTATTCAGCTGTGTGACTTTCAGCACCTGCAAAACATTATTTTGAATACGAGATTAGATTATAGTGTAGTTTCTCCATGTACCCAAGGTAACTTAATTCAATATTTAAATGGGTGAAATGCGGAAAGCAGTGCGATTAGGTAGATTATGAATTCACATTCTTAGACTTTTGAAGATGTGATCTTCAAATATTCAATATTTATCAATGTTTAGATTACTAGACTCACTTAATGCGTCTGTATATACAATTTTCATCATTCTGTTATTTAAAAAAAAAGTCACAATCTTTATTCTTTACCTGTATTGGTACTGGTCCAAAACACAGGCTCTGGTACTGTAATGATGACATTTATTAATGATTCATTTCTGTAAAAAGAGAAATAATAATTTGATAACAACAGGTTAAATTGTACAAACACAGTCAAGAGGTTACAACAATTTACTTATCGAGTATTTGATGACCAAAGTGTTTGCAACATAAATTCCTAACAAAAGAGTGACTTCTCCAAGGATCCAATAGATTGAATGGAAGACTAACCTTATGTTGCTCCAGCCATCCAATATTATGGCAACACTAGAAGCTCCTGCAACCAGCTCTTGTACTTTGATTGAAGTTTGTACATAGACTTGCTCTAACAATGCATTGGACATTGTGTGCCTGCTGGGAATTTTGTACAATGGACGCATGCTGGCAAAAAACTTCACCCAGAACTTGTTTTCAACCATGTTCAGAGGAGCTGCGCTGGCATAAATGGCTCGTGCCAATTTTACATTCAGTTGTTCCTGAAATGACATTGCAGTATATAACAAATCTTGTATATATTTGAAATTTTATAAGATAAGATTATAGTACCGTTTAGGTTTAACCCTCGCAACTGCTATATTTATCCATTCCAAACAGTGGGAAATAAGGAGATAGAAAACGAAATAACGTGCATGAGGTTTATGGGTATGAAGGTAGGAAATGTCACACATGAGAACCTAACTAGCCTGGGCCCTGGGACCACTGTGGACTGAAATTTTATACAATTAAAATTCTTGATTCACAAGTTCACAACGTCCAATTTCCTAAGAAAGAGTGAAAAATGATTAGGCCTATAGCTATATTATAGGACATGAAACATAATGAATGATATATAAATATAATATTAAACATATAAAAACTTACATTTTGAGATTCAGACATCCGGTCCAAACAGAGTTCTGGAATTTTGTGTGTTAGCTGTCATTCAATGATATTAGGAATTTTAAGATACAGCATAGACCTGTCACCTATCATCCTGTGGCCCTCAGGTAAAGTGATTATGGATTTATTTGCATTTATTTATGTTTTTCTAAAAAAACAATAAAAAACATGTTTTTTTTAGGCTGATGTTTTTTATTTAAAAAAATTGTTTTTTATTAAAAAAACATGAGTGTTTTTTTTACGTCGCATCTCTAGTTGTATTCCAATACATCTCACACAGCGAGCGGAATTCAAATACGTGGATGACGGCATTATGTATCAGTAGAATTTGAAGCGTGAACGGAATATGCCTCACCACATCCCGAATATTGCCACACACAGTGACGGAATATAGGGATTTGGTAGGTTTGCACTCTAAAGGCTTTCACATAAATATGGCAACATTTTGTGACGTTTCATTGTTGCCGACGCGTACTACAGTGTTTTGAGAGTCACCTAAAGCAAACAGAACTTGAGTAATGCATACGGTTATTTTTTATAGTTTTTCATTTCTCGATGCGTCCTTAATGTGACAGAATATACCGTGTTTACCCTAGCACCATATCGAACCTGGTGGAAGTCGAGTACCATAAAATGGGGTACCTATAACTTAGACCACTTTTTTCATAAATGATGCCATTTTTTTACTAGCTAAATTAAACATGAATTGAAACATGCAAAATACAGGTCTATACTCTAGCTTCACTCACCATAAATTGCTGGCTCCTGCCTCTCATAGTCTATGTAATTTCAAAAAAAGTGATGGTCTTTGTTACCCCAGGCCCAGGGCAGCTCTTGCCTTAGGGTAGTATCTTAGACGGGGTGGTAAAATCAATTATATTTTTTGGTAAAATAACTCCAGGTTTTGGTGCATTGTAGTAGAACTCTTCTAGTTACATATGCAAATGACAAACTTGAGGAAAGTGTCATAGTTTGCAAATGGGGGGCGCTGCCCCATAATGGGGGAAATGTGACTACCTAATGGCAGCCCTGATGGGGTAAATATTGACTGGCTTGGAAATTAAGTTAAATTTACCATATAAAAGACTGTAGAGTCTGAAAAATGAAGAAAAAACATAAATAGGTTGTCAAACATAAAATATGTTATATATGGTAATTTATATTAACTTCCAAGCCGGTCTATGTTACCCCGTCAGGGCTGACATTAGGTGGTCACATTTTGCCCATTTGGGGGCGGCGCCCCCCATTTGCAAACTATGACACTTTCCTAAAATTTGTCATTTGCATATGTAACTAGAAGAGTTCTACTACAATGCATCAAAACCTGGAGTTATCTAACCAAAAAATTAAAAAAATGAAGGGGGTAGGGTAAACGCGGTATATTCCGTCACATTAAGGACGCATCGAGAAATGAAAAACTATAAAAAAATAACCGTATGTTTTAGGTGACTCTCAAAACACCATAGTAGGTGTCGGCAATGATGAAACGTCACAAAATGTTGCCATATTTATGTAAAAGCCTTTAGAATGCAAACCTACCAAATCCCTATATTCCGTCACTGTGTGTGGCAATATTCAGCACGTGGTGAAGCGTATTCCGTCCGCGCTTCAAATTCTACTGATTCGTAATGCCGTCATCCACATGTTCGAATTCCGTTCGCTGTGTGAGCTGTATTGGAATACAACACGGCTTTGAATTAGAACACTAATGAATATTGAACACTACTTAATTATGCTTTTAACTAACAACTAATAAGCTTTTAATTAAGCAAATTTTAATTTTTGTACATTGCTTGGAACGATCTGTGTGTGTCCAATTCAAGTTGTGACGGAATTAGTTTTCATGTATCTAAATCCATTTCTCAACTTAATCATCTATTAATTTATTTACCACTTGAAATCAGCAAATACAAGTATACTTGAAGGATTCCTAATATATTCACAGACGTATTTAAAAGTCTCAAACCATAATATTCTTCCTATACAAACAGTTATTCACCAAGACCTAGTGTTTTGGCATTAGTTCGACGCGCAAATGTATGACGTCACCATTTCAACCATCAACGAACGCATGGAACTAAAACAAAGCTTAATATAAAGGAAAAACTAGAGAGGTGACTGAATTACCCACTATGACGGAATATACCGCGTTTACCCTACTCTGACAGGCTTTGCATAATAGCTTTTTTTGTGGGTCACATTTTTAATTTTTAACCTATTACATATGCAAACTTTTTAAATCTTTCTATTGTGTTATGTAGCCTCAGTATTAGGCCTTTAATGCCCATTTACAAAATTTTCCTATGTCAAATAGTTTTTGAGTTTTGGGGGTTTTTGTTAAAAAAACAAAAAGTGGTCCAAGTTACCCCGCCGGTCTAAGTTATCCCATTTTACGGTAGCTTTTTCAAACAGGGCTGGAAAAGTCCTATTTTTGTCTGAAATATCGCGGCTCTAATATCATATAATTTCAGTAGGTATGAAATCTCGTGGCTCAAACGTCATAAATTATTGTTAATTGAAAAATCGCAGCTTGCACTTCACAAACATGTCATTTCATAAAATTTTCAACTTCTGCAATTTGCATTGCTTTACCATTCCCGCCAAAATATCCGGCAGAAAAAACATAAACATTGTAATGTAAACAAAACAACTAAAGGTTTTGTTGAAGATCACGCATAGTTTCAGTCATGTCAAAGCAGTCAGACTGCATATACATGTGTTCAACTTACAGTAAAGACAAATTTTATTGTTGCCGTTTGACTGTTTAAGGGTAAAATTAGAGATTTGGGGGTAACACGTGCATGGACTTTGTAAATAAATTTGCACCTTGTAAATGGCTTCTCATTGCCAAGATATAGAATTCGCGGCTCGGTGAAATGGAATCACGGCTCGAAGAAATGGAATTGCGGCTGGCAAATCCATAAAACCACGGCTTGAAAAATTCAGTCGTGGCTCACCAAGTAGATATATTCCATGCCTGATTTCAAACTTTTGTCAGTCGTGGAAAGATACAGTCAAATGACACGATTTTAGATCTTCTGTGAACAAGGCACAAAAAGGAAAAGAATCGGCAACAGGCCGCATCAGGCCTACACTGCAGCGCCTAGATCACTATGTTATGTTATGTTTGACTTCTTCACCTCCAACACCCCAACAACATCTTGAACTAGGTAAGTATACCACAGTCGTCTGTCTGACCGTCAGTCATATCTGGGGCATCGCACTCTGTGTCTCTGCCCTCTGGAGTCTGGGGCATGGTACATAGTACATACTGTGATTAGTGTGATACTGATACTGTAACATACAATGAATAGTGCTAGCATTTGTTAAGCAATGGTTTTCTAAGTTTTGCTGGCTGGTGCCCTTTGGCTGCCCTGGCCTGTCCAGTGCCCAGTGAATTTCTAGTTTCCCTCTAGCCAGTAGCCCCTACTGTACTACCGTACTGACTACTCTACAGACACAAGTGATGGAAACAAATGCCTCTTTCTTGATATTTGGTAATAAACTTGGTACGGTATGCTGCAATTTGAAAAGAGAAAGGTTAAACACAAAACAAAAGTGTATTTGACTAATAAAACTATATTTAGTAAACTAATATATTTTTAAGCAATTTTAACTGTTTCAGCAACATAGAATCATAAGAATGGTAAATATATTTTCAAAAAATATATACCTACTATGCTACTGTAAAATGGGGTTACTTTGACCGGCGGGGTAACTTTGACCACTTTTCGTTTTTTTAACAAAAACCCCCAAAACTCAAAAATGATTCAACATAGAAAAATTTTGTCAATGGCCATTAAAGGCCTAATACTGAGGCTACATAACACAATAGAAAGATTTAAAAAGTTTGCATATCTAATAGGTTAATAAATTACAAATGTGACCCACGAAAAAGAGCTATTATTTAAAGCCTGTCGGAGTACCCCTCCAATTTTTTTATTTTTTGGTAAAATAACTCCATGTTTTGATGCATTGTAGTAAAACTCTTCTAGTTACATATGCAAAAGACAAATTTTAGAAAAGTGTCATGGTTTGCAAATGGGGGGCGCCACCCCCCAATGGGGTAACTTTGACCACCTAATGGCAGCCGTGATGGAGTAACATTGACCGGCTTGGAAATTAAGTTAAAATTACCATTGATACCTATATAACATACTTTATGTTTGAAACACCTATTAATGTTTTTTTCTTTATGTTTCAGACTCTACAGAGTCTTATATATGGTAATTTTAACTTAATTTCCAAACCGGTCTATGTTACCCCATCATGGCTGCCATTAGATGGTCACATTTCGCCCATTTGGGGGCGGCGCCCCCCATTTGCAAACTATGACACTTTCCTAAAATTTGTCTTTTGCATATGTAACTAGAAGAGTTCTACTACAATGCACCACAACCTGGAGTTATTTTACTAAAAAATAGAATTGATTTTACCACCTGGTCAAAGAAACCCCAAGAGCTGGGGTAACAAAGACCATCACTTTTTTTGAAATTACATAAAGACTAGTCTGACTATGAGAGGCAGGAGCCAGCAATTTATGGTGAGTAAATCTGGAGTAAAGACCTGTATTTTGCATGTTTCAATTTAAGTTTAACTTATCTAGTAAAAAATGGCATCATTTTGAAAAAAAAAGTGGTCAAAGTTACCCCATTTTACAGTACTAGGAACCAAAGAGAATTTCAAAAACTCAGATCTGGGCAGAAAACTCACTGCTGAATGCCGGCAGCTGGGAGGCTGGAGCAACATTCATGCACTTTATATTGCTCAAGAAACAATATATATATTGCTGATTTGCTGTTCATGCCATGCCCAGTTGCACTTTACATTGCTCAACTCAACTGGGCTCACTGGGGCATGACCTGAGCACAAACAGTTGTAACATAAGTTCATTGTCAGAACAACTTCACCTTATGGGAGTCTGCTCATTGTACTGTTGTACAAGAGTAACTGCTGTTTTGCTCATCTGAGATTTAGCCAATATAACTTCTTTGCTTCATACTGTATGTCATACATATTTTGTTTCCTGGGATGTGCTGTGGAGTCCGATTTTAATTCATCTATTATTTTCTGAATCCTGAGAAAATTATTAGTAAATTTTTGCAGTCTAGGTCACCTTCAGAGTTTGTTAAGAGGCATACTCATCCATCTGTTATCTCTTATTTCCTCTTTGGCCCAAATGTGGAAAAAATTTCTCTCTGAGCCATGACTTTACTTCTAAAGCTGGTAGCTGCTTATTGATTTGGTGGCCCTGAGTTCAGTTTCTTAAGTATTCTTCGTGATTGTCCAATTTTTCAATGAAACTGTTGTTCCAAGTTATAACAACGGATCAGTTTCTTCCCACTAGATATATTCATCAATGCCATGACTGCTTGTACCATCACCTACAAACTGCCATCAATGCCATGACTGCTTGTAATATGTTATGTATGTTATTATTTTATTTTTTTATTTATGTCATTTTATGTTATTTCAACATCTGTTATTTGTACACAAGAGATGTTCCACGTAGTGTTTGTTGTGTATTGCCTCTGAATAATATTTTGCAATGAAAGTAGATGATCTGCTTTATAGAACTTTACCACTCTTAAATCTATCAATGAAATGTATTCAAAATTATTTTATGTGTATGTAAACAGATGTGCATTGTTTGAAGGTTGCTATTTTATTTTTAATTGAATTGAAAGTTTTCCCCATGAATTTTAACTGCTGGATTTATTCATGAAGTAGGTATATATGTACCTAAACATCTTGGTATGATTTACTTTAAGGTTATTTATAATCAAATGTGCAATCTTGATTCATATTTCATTGGATCAATAATTCTGTATTTAAGCTTGAAGAAAAATAGAATGTTATTAATTTTTTTAACAATATTATTGAAAAATATTGGAATATTTGTGTAATCAAAATTATTGCTAGTGTGAAATTTGCCTGAAACCTTTCAATACACAAAAAGAGCAGTAAAAATATGTTTAGTGTAACTAGTGCTTCATCAGTTAAGTGTTCTTCAGTTTGTGGAACTACATTTGAAATGCCATCTAGATTATTTGTCTGTGTTGATGATTGTATGTTCTGCTCAGATCTGTCAATGAATAAAACATAATTGAAAAATTTTGATTTACACATTACCACCTTCATCTGACATGCTCTTGTACCATCTTCATCTGACATGCTCTTGTACCATCACATCTGACATGCTCTTGTACCATCACATCTGACATGCTCTTGTACCATCACATCTGACATGATCTTGTCTCCTACAGCAACCGAGTATCACTTGGGTGTCCTGAAGGCAAAGCTAGCCAAGTATCGGTCACAGCTGCTTGAGCCGACCGGCAAGAAGGGAGAGAAAGGAGAAGGTTTTGATGTTATGAAAAGTGGCGATGCCAGGGTGGCTCTCATAGGTTTTCCTTCTGTTGGTAAGGTCAGCATTAATTATTGTTCGTTCAGCTTTTGCATTACTTTCTTATGTTCATTGGAACTAAATCAAAGCATACTTAACAATTAAGCAGATGTAAGTACTAAATATGGCATAATTTATAATCTTGGCTGCTCAGGAAAATATGCTACTTGTCTACACTTTAGATGGGTTGAGTCATCATAATACCAGGATTACCAAAATTAGCACCTAAGATGCTTATACAGTCAACACTGCTGAGCACTCTCACCAACACCGAGAGTGTAGCACTGCTTTAACCATGTCATATCTCTGCTGCAGTCAACACTGCTGAGCACTCTCACCAACACCGAGAGTGTTGCTGCCAACTACGAGTTCACGACCTTAACATGCATCCCTGGCGTGATCGAATACAAGGGCGCCAACATCCAACTGCTGGACTTGCCTGGGATTATCGAAGGCGCCTCGCAAGGCAAAGGGCGCGGCCGACAGGTAAATTCTTTCTATGTTTGACAAGGTAAACGTGATGATTCTGGTAAAGAAAAACAATTCTGGAGACTCGCCAATACGATGAGATCCTTAGTGTGTGCTCAATAGTTTCTATTTTGATCTTGTTCTGCGCCCTTTAGTCAACTGCTGTCTAGTTACCGGTCTTATCTTTAGTCGCCCTCTCTGTCTATTGTCGACGTACTCTATCTTTAGTCACCTGCCCTGTATATGTTTTCCGTCTAATATAAAAACTAATGAAAAATAAACTGTCGTAGAAAGCAAATTACTCTCCAGCTTAAATTATGTTTTTATATGTATTGTCGTGGCAGTCAGTCGTGTACAGGTTATTGCCGTGGCGCGCACGGCAGACTTGGTCCTGATGATGTCGTGTACAGGTTATTGCCGTGGCGCGCACGGCAGACTTGGTCCTGATGATGTCGTGTACAGGTTATTGCCGTGGCGCGCACGGCAGACCTGGTCCTGATGATGTCGTGTACAGGTTATTGCCGTGGCGCGCACGGCAGACCTGGTCCTGATGATGTCGTGTACAGGTTATTGCCTGTCTCTTATACACATCTAGATGTGTATAAGAGACAGCCTGGTGAGTGTGATGAACCTGGTGAGTGTGATGAACCTGGTGAGTGTGATGAACCTGGTGAGTGTGATGAACCTGGTGAGTGTGATGAACCTGGTGAGTGTGATGAACCTGGTGAGTGTGATGAACCTGGTGAGTGTGATGAACCTGGTGAGTGTGATGAACCTGGTGAGTGTGATGAACCTGGTGAGTGTGATGAACCTGGTGAGTGTGATGAACCTGGTGGGTGTGGTGAACCTGGTGGTTGTGATGCGTGATTTGTGATCTGAAATGTTGAATATGTTTTTCAGTAAATCTGTGTGTTGATACTCATTCTCAGAGTATTGTGGGGTTAACACAATCAATGGAAATTTATACATGAATTCTTGAGAGCCAAGGAAATGTTTAATTATTATTCTGAATAGAGGTTGTTTACACTTCTCTCCATCATGCTCCCTAATTATTAATCTTTACCTGTGCCGTGCAGGCATTTACTTCAAACAGAAGAAAATGGGAGGGCTGAAGTTCAACGCGACGTTGCCGCTCACTAAGATGGATGAGCGGATGGTGCAGATGATCTTGCACGAGTACAAGATATTCAATGCCGAAGTAAGTATTTTGCGAGTCGCATTTTTCTAGCCCGTAAGTTGGGCCTTAGTGCTGGCCCTTATGGCTGCTTGACACGCTCCATCATCTCTGAGGTCCAGACCTCGGTCTGCATACTTAAAGCAAAGCTTAAAGTAGAAAAACACAATTTTCACTTAATTCATTATAAATCATTGTGGGTACCTGTGCAATGATAAGTGACTCTGTAATTACGAGCATTGTCATCACCAAAATCATCACAATCATATAGGTACTACGTTTAGGAATGCCTATGAGTGTCAGCTTTGTAGCGAAATGAATCCCTCTCCAGTTTTATTTATAAATGCGTTTTCAGGTGATTTTTCGTGAAGACTGTGGAGCTGACGAGCTTATTGACGTGATCTCCGGCAACCGCGTGTACATGAACTGCCTCTACGTTTACAACAAAGTCGACCAAATCTCCATTGAAGAAATTGATAGGATAGCGCACCAGCCTAACTGCATAGTCGTCAGGTACGTACGTGATTATCATCAAACTTGGTCTGTTATGCGAGCTGCAGTAGTGCAGTGGTGAGAGACTCTGTCTCTCGCACCCAGCGCCCGGGTTCGAGTCCCACTGAGGACAAGTTCTACCGGGAAGCTCAGCTCATGGTCAACTCAGCCATTCATCCAACTCTGGTTGATAAATGAGTACCTGGCTTGTCCAGGGTGTTGTGTAACGCAATAAAATGGTTCTGGCGGGTCAGCGAGCCAGTGATGGTCGTAGAACTACCAGTGGCACCAAGTGCCTGGAAAAACTGACTTATCACCCCCCTCCCTAGTCGCCACTACCAGGATGGGCAATAACGACAACATGCGTCTGTTCAAGCACTGTTTTTGTGCTAACAAGAAAATAGTTCATGGCATCATATTCCTCTCACTTACTGTAGGTTTACATTTTTTTTCTCAATCTTGATATCGTCAACCATCCAAATTTGTCGTCTGACCTAAGGACTTATGAATTACTTTTTTTTTTGCACTAATATCAAACATTGGCAAAAGAACCGTATGCCTCGCACCGATGAAGGTTTAGCTACTGATGTGACTTCCTATCTCTTAGTTTGAGTATCATCTTTTGTAATGTGTTGTAGTCTTACCCGTAGTATTGTCACGTAACCTTTCATGTTCCCTTCTCCTCATTTCTAGTGGAACAGTGACTGATCTGGAATGTATAACATAGGTACTTGGAATAACATAACATACTTATTCCAACTAAGCTTTTCCCTTGATTCAGCAAGGTTCTGAAATAAACTTCATTTGAAAAAAATCTTTTGTACGACATTCTAGTTATTGTTTTATTTCAGTTGCAACATGAAGCTAAACCTGGACTACCTGCTCGAGCGCCTCTGGGAGAGCCTTGCCATGCTGAGGATATACACGAAGAAGCCAGGCTCTCCACCTGACTTTGGCGACCCGATCATCATGAGGGGAGGGTCTACAGTGGAGCATGTGTGCCATGCCATCCACCGCTCCATCGTAGCTGTCTTCAAATACGCGCTCGTTTGGGTGAGAGTAACAGCGGTAACTAGTGAACTTCATGTACAGTCTGGGTGAGTGATGCGTGACTGTCTTCATGTACAGTCTGGGTGAGTGATGCGTGACTGTCTTCATGTACAGTCTGGGTGAGTAATGCGTGACTGTCTAAGCTTGATTGATCGTGAAGAAGCTCTGGTAATTAGATGAAGAAACTTTTTCATTTGGTAATAATTCCTCTCTTCAATTAATGTTTTTGATTGACATTTTTCCTTCGTGATTGATTTGAGGATCACCTCGAAATGAAAAGAAAATTTGATTTTGCTTTCTCATATCGCAGTATTATTTACAACAAAATGATTGACCCTCTTTCATCTGAAGTGTTGTTTGTAACTCTTTTGTAAGCGAATACAGACTGAAAAGTAATTTGTGTGAAGAAACTATAGATTACAACAAGAACTCCATGCAGAATGTTGCGTAGTGCGCAGAGAACTAGAGAATTAATTTAAAGCCAACTGTCCTGGTTTAACTTTTCTTTAAAAATTACGCCTGAGGGTGGAGTCTTGTTCTCCTATCCTTCAGGGGCCATACTTTCAAAACTTGCTAAGTGAACGTAAGTACTTACGCTCTATTTTCTTGTCTATGATTGGTGGATTTTGCTTGAAAGGCCGTCAATGATTGGCGGATGAACTTACGATCTCTTAACTTTTTTTGAAAGTATAGGCCCAGATGTTATTGTCAAAACCTCGACTAAGTTCTACTCACACTGTTTAATCTTCATTTTTATTGCATTTGAGCTAAATAATAACTTGAGTTACCCGTGTTGCAGGGAACGAGTACGAAGTTCAACCCGCAACGTGTCGGTCTGCACCACGTAGCCCACGATGAAGACGTCATCCAGATTGTCACGAAAAAATAACCCACTTAATACGTAGATCGAATTTGCAATTTCTAAATTGATTTCATGAGAAAAATTCTTATCGTGGTTACAATTAATTTTGTAAAACGGAGAGCAGAAATAGTTCACTTCTAAATAATAAACAGATTACCCTTATGAATGTTCCGATTTGATATTAAAATCGAAATGCCTTAACCTAAATTTCCTTACAACTTCCTTGTGTTGCTTAGTGCTTAGTCTGAGCTACTAATTCGTCTGTTTTGTATTAATAACTTCATCCTGCTCGTTTTATATCTTTTCAGGGGTACAATGCTACATCAAGATATTTGTGTTGGACGTACGAGTCAAAAAAGCTTAAGTAACTACAATTTCAATGAAAATCGAAGTTTAAAATTGGCGACTAGAAATTTAGACTGCTGAAAAAGTTACTCGATCTGAAATAATTGGATTAGAATTTCTTATTTTGTGAATTGTTCAAATTTTATTAGAAAAGAAATATTCAGTGGCTGTAGAAGTGGTGGTACATCCACTTGCTGTTTTCTCCAAACCTGAATAGAATGAAACAAATGTTTTGATGGGTATTTAATTATCCTTTAACTGTAGAGAAAGTGATTTATTGAATAGAATCGCCATCTTTTATTCGGGCTTTGAGTACCCTAATTAAATGTTTTACTACGGCAATGTCTGTTAACCGCTGAATTTTATTATCCTCCCACAAACTTCTATGCTCGTCAGCGTAGCTTGAGCCTGGAGTCTCGCAGCATCTCTTGTTCCGTGAAGCGTGTAGCTTTCCATCAGGTACGCGGTCGTGCTGCTCCATATAAAAAAGTGCTTCTTAATCCTCTACCGCCTGACATGAGTAACCGGAGCAATATTGTCACACAAGCGTATCTTAATGTCACGTATCCAAAAAGGATACGTTGCTAGTGAGCACAAAATGACTTGCACTGATGGTCGCCGCCACGTACGACTTTAAAATGATCTCTGTTGTGTACAAACGTTCTCAGGTTGCTACACTCAATAGTTTAGGTACAATTTAATTTGAAAGTAATGTTCCCGGAGAGTGACAAACGGCGGTAGAAGGATAAGCATTAATGAAGTATCTTGAATAACGATTGTTCTCACTCATATTAGACCTTTTACTGTAGAAGTTAATATGCCGCATATGATTCTCCTAGACATTTTTTTCCGCGATGACGTATTTTTCAGACTATAAAGAATTGTAATCTAAAAATATTTCATTGTTGATTGATTGCCTGCTTGGGTGAATAGATTCCGTTTAAAAGTCAGTTTGAAAATCAAGCAAGTCAGTTTCTTGCAATTCGCTGGCTCTGCATCGTTTTCTTGGAGTTATCCTTTTTTTTCCTCTCATGATCAGATAATTGGGTTCGACAAATCCTATTTGATGTTCATTCATGGGGGAGTTTTGGCAAGCGTAGTCCGTCTTATGCAGCCTGCAGCAAACTTTTTATGTTCCAATGCCCCGCAGTTTCTAACAGCTTCCAGGAAAATTTCCAAGAATTTATTCTCATTTTCAATGCAGACTTCATACATAAATAACATAATGCCACCTGGTTAATACATAAAGTGTTTTCATCACTTAATGTTCTTAATTCTGGATAAAATATCATTTTAGCGTCCGGTAATGAGCAGCAACTGTTCTACTTATCGTCAGTTAGTTTCACTTTACTTCCAATATGGCGGCATATGAGTGACGACAAAGGTGTATACATTAGTCAGTGAAAAATGGCCACCTCAATACTATTTGGTGACGAACGTCTGCAGTCAATGTGTGACACATTGTTCATTCTCATTCCGGTACTAAATGAGCTAAACTTTCCATATCAGTGTAATTGGGACAAGACTGACTGCGACAGGCCACATCAGGCCTACTCTTCAGCGCCGACATCACTATGTTATGAACTTATGTTATGTTATGAAAGCATCAGCCTACCCTAAGAAGCTTCTTGCCTTCATAGATTTTCGGTGACAGGATTACGAGGTCGGTTGCCTCCACCCACACCACAGGATGTGAAGGTAAGAGCTTTGTTATTTTACTAGACGTCGCAAGTTTCCTGAGAACCATTTTAATATCATTATTACAGACTAACTTTCTATATCATTTGGTTAAGCTCCATGAACCCATTATTAATGGACATACTGTCATAATTTTTTCTTTTAATATAGGTAGGTTTCGATGCTTGCATGAACACGTATTTTTTACTTCCATCCAATTCAAAATAGTTAACAGAAATGTAGATTACTTCATCGCACTAATGGGGAATTTAGGATTGTGTGCGTGGTAAGATTCCATCAAGGTTAGTACTTCATACGTTTGTCGTGTTAACAACAGAGCAGAGTTCAACTATTGCTGTATTAACTTGTACAATGAACAGCCTTCGGGCTGGACCAACCAATGACAAACTACTACACTAGCTGCTACGTAACTCGGGGCATGTTCGATAACTCGGCCCAGGGCTTCGAATCGCATGGGATAGCTAACGAATATTTTACCTGTCATCATCAAAACTTTTAACCTTTTCTTGAATGTATTTTTGATGTACAAAATGTTACTACTCGTCTGTGCCATATGTATTTAAAAGTTCCTGTATTGTTCGGTCGCTGAGGTATAATCGCTTTTAGTTTGCGTTAACCCTTACTGAGGAGACAAAGCGAAAATTCCTTCGTTTCCAGGGGATTAAATGAAACAAGTCACGTAACTGTAATTATTTTTTCGCAATTACGACAATTTTGCCATAAAAGCAAGTAAACGTTTTAGAGTAGCTTATTTGGGACTCGTCTCGAGAGAGGAATCGATCAAGACTTGAGACTAATGAGACACGAGCGAGATCTTACATCACGGCCCAGTTCGTGCCTATTAGCCTTCTAACCGAAACGAATAGTTCCTCGGGAGAACGAGTTATGCTCGCATTATAAAGGTTTGAAGGAAGGTTCGGTCGATAGAAGGATAGCTTAGCTAGAAAACATTCGAAGTCGTAGAAAGAAGCAAATAAAGAAAATAGACATGTTGGTTCATCTTTGGATTTTTTCTTAACTGTAAAAAGTTAACATTTGATGAGGAATGCCTTACGATGAAAGTGGCTGAACCGTGGGATTCAAAGCGTCGTATAATTTCTTTATCCTTTAAACGTTTTGATATATATTCGGCGAGGACATTTACTTTCAGCGCACAGTTGTAGGTTGACAACACGCGCTCATTTTCAACCTACAACTCAACGCTTACCCTCCGAATCTTAACTCAAAATTTGTTGTTTTTAGCCTTATATAATATATTCCATCCGTGTTTAATAGCTGGCAACGAAACCTCCATGTCCTTCAGAAAAGATACTCCGCAAAAGAAATGAAGTTAAGCTCACACTAGTAAATTAAAGTTTCGATATATATAGGAGATCCAGTGTTATCCTGACATTCTCCCAATAGCAAGGTTGCCAACGGAAACAAAGAATTAAAAATTATGGTGAAGAAAAATCTTTCAGCGTGGCAGTGAGTTAATATAGATAAGCCTTAGTGAAATCATCGTATCTTGAAAATTTCAATGCAGTGATAGTCCCCCCGCGTATGAATCATACATCAATCGATCGATGAAATCAGCCACTTATGCACGATGCGATTGACTGTGCAAGTGCTCATGCCATTCCCATTAAGTTGGAGCTCAAACTCCATTGAACATCTATCTCACACAGACTCTTACCTAGACATTCCTTAGACAAGTACTATTTCATCGTGAAAACTAATATTGTGTCCGACGACCGGCGTAAAAGCGTTCAACGCTAGGCGACGTGAGTCGGTCGATCTGGAAGCGAGTTGGGAAAAGGTCGCTCTGGCGGTATGCGCTCGACGTGGTCCTAGTAGGAGTGGGGTAGCTGTAGTACGACGAGCTGGGATACGTGTTGTACGACTTGGTTGGCACGGTGCGGTACCTGAATCGGTCAATGGGAGTCATGAGGCTGTATGAAGAGTGCCTCATGGTGGGGAATACAGAGAGATTCGTGTAGACCCGAGGTCCAAACGAGACAGGATTTGCGGTAAAGATTCTCTTGGGCTGGTCAGGCATTTTACCGGGTACTTCTGGAAGACGGGAGAAGTACGAAAAAGTGGTTGCGGGAGATGAGCTTTCCGATAGCTTGGGAGTGTAGTGCACTATGGAAGGAGTGAAGGAATCTGTGGGAGGCACACTCGATGCTCTAGTACTGTGCCTGAGATTTTCTGCGGGTGGAGAGGTTTGCCGAGGGATGCTAGACGCCCGAACGAACCTCGGAGGTGTGATTTCCCTTTCAACGGACCTACTCCTCAGAGTAGAATAGACTGGGGTGCGGCGCAGGAGCTCGAAGCGACCGTCACTGTAGCTGGTGATGTAGGGGTTGCCGATGTAGTAGCGCGTGGTGACAAACCCCGGACGGAGGTACTTGAGGCTGTCGTAGTAGTTGTAGTAGTCGTAGGGTTCGTAGCGAGCCTCGTAGTGAGCTGGATAGTAATACATATTGTTACTTGTTAAGCTCGCTCTTAACGATTGTTCGCACCTGACAAAAGGAAAACATGGGCATTAATTCACTTTCCTTGCTCGCAGATGTTCCACCTCGTATTTGATTTAATATATTCATAAAGCATCGGAAGTATAGAAGATTTTCAGAATTAGAATAAGAAGACGTTGCGTGGCAAATAAAAGTCAAACTTGCCTGCGTATTAAGCGAAGCAAGACAGAATGAGCGAAGCTCCAAGAAAGAAATGTCAGTCAAACAGACAACTGAAATAAAGAAGATCATATCAATCATTGAGACAATCAGCAAATGATATATAGGGCACCCTATTCCTGTCAAAATATTTCAAACTGATTAGCGAAAGTGGAACGAAGCCTTTGATGTGAAATTAAAAATTTTAGAAAAAATAATAAGTCCGTTTTGGTAAAAAGATAAGTCACTGCTGCTTCGTGAGTTCTAACTTTGAGAATTAGCATTCAAGTTAACAAGTAATGCATTTCCTGATAGGTTTTCAGAAACAAGAAGCTAAAGGAACAAATGTGCCCGAAATGTTAAACTAATTGTTAATAATTATATAATTAAAATCTTTGTAAAACAAATGTAAATATCGAACGACATGCACATATTTTGCACAGGTTCACAACTCCTGCACGAGTAACGATGAGAAGTTTTAATTATTAAGATAAATAAATAAACTGTTTATGAACAGCTTTGCATGTATGTTAGAAATGAACTTTTTTCTTACCACAGCACGCTAATGGGAAATTTAAAATGAAAGACTTTCGATATGATTAGGGTTTGTTTCGGCCTTCTTCCTGATCGAGAAGTATTTAAAAACTCGTACAATCAGATATTTTGTGCTGTTAATCACTACTAAATCATCTATGTTTCAAGTAAACAAAATAAAGTTTACTTTGCATACATCAAACTCATGATGAGTTGTAATTGGTCAGACTAAATGTCTTGAGAATTTTAAATAAATGGCATATATTGCTACAGTTCCACAGCTTAAGAGGGATCGGACCACTGCATTCTACTTTCTACGTGGTGTATTGAGTCCCATTACATCTTCCTGAATTTTAGTTTAGTGACAGATTCTCTGTCTGGGAAATTTTATTACGCGATGATGAATTTGGTACAGTGGAAATAGATTTCCTGCCTAATACTTACATACACATCGTAAAGATTTTCTTGTAACCTATGGACGATTTACAACGGTAGCCGTTGCACCATCAGGGCACCGATGCGAGTCTCATGACGAATGGCCTTTTCTCATACGGGTAGTTTCAGTTCATTTTCATCTCATTATTTAAAGTTTTTGCGTTTTCTCTCAGCGTTAATAATTAGAGTAATTTTTTTCAATCTGGGCGACGAGCAG
This sequence comes from Hyalella azteca, assembly GCF_000764305.2. NCBI lineage: Eukaryota > Metazoa > Arthropoda > Malacostraca > Amphipoda > Hyalellidae > Hyalella > Hyalella azteca. The sequence continues at coordinate 166,989 of NW_025947564.1, forward strand.
CGAAGATTATTCTTGAGTGCGCTCAAGGTTGTCTGTAAATAGCACCCGCCTCACACCTATACCGCCCACTTGCGTGGCCCTTCATGCGGCGCTGAACGTAGGACAGATACGAGGTCTTAATGAGGCAGATGCGAGGTCTTAATGAGGCAGATACAAGGTCTTAATGAGGCAGATACAAGGTCTTAATGAGGCAGATGCAATGTCTTAATGAGGCAGATGCAAGGTCTCAATGAGGCAGATGCAAGGTCTTAATGAGGCAGATGCAAGGTCTCAATGAGGCAGATGCAAGGTCTCAATGAGGCAGATACAAAGTCTTAATATATATAATAAATAGGATAAATACACTCAGTGGACCAAGCGTCCAGGGTCTCAATCGGTTTACATGCTATTGGCGGCGCACACTCTCCGAACTCTGGTCGCACTCTAACCAAACTTTGTCCGGACATCATTCGAATTATGTTCCAAATTTTTGCGATATTAGTTCAAAACCGCGTCGCCCAGAGCAAATAATCTGTTTGGTTTGAAAATTCTGTTGCCCTGAATCCAGACTTTCCAAATTCAGTTATTCAGAATCAAATCATATCATCCATGTGTTCCTGAATTCTATTATCCCGCATTCCGTCATTCAGTAGTCCATCCATTTTAGCTGAATGAATGTTCAGGTCCAGGAGTTTTCCGGGTTCGATAAACTTTGCAATTTTAGAACTACGATTCCCGTCATTATATGAATCTTGTTAATAATAATTAAATTAATGTGTACTAATCGAAGAAACCAATTCTAATCAAAATTTTAGATGGAACTCTGATTTGACTTTCATTCCGAGATACGAATTAAAACCGTTTTAAATAGTTTAAATTAAATTTGTATGTATATACCTATTCTGACATTTCAATATTTAGTCTAAACTTTTACTCTCATATTTCCAATGCTTTAATATTCTTCAACAAAGTGTAAATTTTCAAGTCCTTGCTGGTAATATACCGACACGATTAGTGTAATAAAAACGCGTTCAAACAGCCCCATTATATGAGCATTTGCGACGCCAGGCTTCATACGCACGCGCACTCTAACAAACTTGGATGAATCTGTAAAAGATTCTGCACAACTTCTAAATAATTAATTGCCTCTTGCAATTACGGGACAGAGAAATACGACTGCCGTTGACGTTGTTGCATGTGTCTAGGAATAAAAGATATTCTAAGTCTGACGGTTATATATATATATATATATATATATATATATATTTACCTCGTGACTTGCCAATCGAATCTACGTATATTAGTTCGCATGTTTAACTTTCTTCCGAGTTCAGTGTTTGACGGAGCTAACTAGAACGTAATGTAAGAATATCTTCTCAAAATTATCGAAGAAGTCCAGTAATTAAGAAAAGTGAAATATGCATGTACGCTGACAATTACGTCAATATTAATACTATGGTTCTCGTTGTTTTCATTTGACGCTCCTACTGGAATAATTTTAGAAATTCCAGTCAATGAGTATTTTTTTGCAGAAATATAGCTGTATTTTGTATAGTTTCTATCTTTATCGTTAACTTAGCCTTAGCAGGTGCTGTATAATTTACAAACCTAAAGCGAGGATTCGACGCGCGCTGAGTGACTATTGTGAATTATATCAGTCTATTGTTTCAACCATAAACAACAAGTTTACATTAAACCAGTTTATACCATTTTTTCAGAAGTTCGAACAATATACCGTGAGACATTAAAGTGCGCTACTTCGATTATTACTCCAAAATTATCGGCTGTTATTTGCAAGCTCAGAAAAAAGTTATATATTTTCAAAAATTCAACAAATGGATAAAATTTTTGACATCATCAGAACTTTGATGTCACCGATTAAAAAAAATCTTCTTAATATTTAGTATTTTCAACAATTCATGAAATGGATAAAATTTTTGACATCATCAGAATTTTCATGTCACCGATTAAAAAAAATCTTCTTAATATTCAGTATTAACCGCGACCTGAACAAAAATGCGACCTGCCTCGACCGGCCAATTGCTGATCAGAGTACCGCGACCTGAACAAAAATGCGACCTGCCTCGGCCGGCCAATTGCTGATCAGAGTACCGCGACCTGAACAAAAATGCGACCTGCCTCGACCGGCCAATTGCTGATCAGAGTACCGCGACCTGAACAAAAATGCGACCTGCCTCGACCGGCCAATTGCTGATCAAGCTCTTCCGTGAGACTATCTAACCAGACGGCGCCATTTGATCGAAAATGCTAGACAAAACTGATATGATTATTGATGAACCATTTGGTGATGATCTATTGGCGCGATTTATCTACAACACTTATGCTTTATGGAATTAAGGCGATCGTCGAAAATGCTAGACAAAACTGACATGATGATTGATGAACCGTTTGGTGATGATCCATTGGCGCGATTTATCTCGAACACTTTCGTTTTATGGAATTAAAACTGACGCTGATCTGAGTTGAAAATGCGATGAACTTTTATAGCAAACGTATTGACTTTTATTATTTCATTACTGATGCCTCTGGCTGAACTGGGGCGGTACACGTGAGGGTGGAGGACACATATGGACGTCGCAGTACATGATTAAATACTTAATATAAGATTATCATTGATTGTTAGGAAGAACAACATTAGCGTGAAGGTAAGAGGTTACCGCGTTTATGTATGCGCACAAAGCTGCTCCTTATGTGAAGTTTGCATAATTATTAGTTGAGCGTGAAATATTTGAACTTTAATAGAAGACAACAGCAACAACAAGAAGATATTGAAATGCACTCATGGCTTGTAGATGGAAAACTAACGAGAGAAAAGTCTCACCAGAATGGAGCGCACGATGTTTGTCTAATGCATACAAAGATTAGTAGTCACGCAGTTCTGTTTCTAATATAGCCGAGTAAAATGAGTTAATTTCTGCCGCATTCTGGCGAAATTCTTGCCTATTAATATTTTTCAGATTGAAATATACAAGCGAGTCGAGGACAGAAAGAGCTTATGAGTCACAGGTGTGCCGACAGCTGCCAAACACGCCTATAAGCGAGACTATATACGACCTCCCAGCGAGCCTCTGGCCTGTTTTGGCACGAAACTCTCAACTGAAAACTACAGGATTATTGGGATATTTTATTGGGGAAACTAAAGGATATTCTATCCCAAAAACTACAGGATTATTAGGATATTTTTTGGGAAAACTACAGGATATTTTATCCCAAAAACTAAAGGATTAGCTTTTGAAGAACTTCTGACTCACATTTACAAACCATTATGTCATTTCCACGATGTATAATTACGAAGGTGAAATTTATCTTGCTGCTTTCACGTCGGAGTCTTTATGATGTTTGATGCATTACCGTGGCGGGCAAGTGAACAAGTGGCGGGCAAGTGAACAAGTGGCGGGCAAGTGAACAAGTGGCGGGCAAATGAACAAGTGGGTAACTTGAAATTTGCCTCCCCAATAACCCCATGCATGTCTGATTTGAGGCGACGCTATTGTGCCTCTGTCCATCATCTTCCTATTATTTAATGAGGTGTGCTATTTAATTAATAATATTTAATTCCTAGATAATAATATTTAATTAATATTATATTTAATTCAAAATATAATTATATTTAAAACTAATAATATTTAATTCCTAGATATTTAATGAGGTGTGCTCGGAAACGAGCAGTACGTATACACCAAGCTTTAGCCTCTTTCTGTATTTTCATCTCGTGGTAGTAGCAGAATCTTTTCGAATTTGAGTGAGTGATGGAAAGCTATTCAGTTCATACCTACAGATTAATTTTGATTTAATATCTAATATTTAAACTGTGGTGATTGTATAAGATAAATTCATCAATTGCGTTGCGTGATTTTACAGACATATTTTCAAATAGTTCATGATTAAATCAATCCTATCATTAAATATTTATTAATAAATATCATAAAAACAACATGCTGAATGTAAATGCCAGTATATATCAGATCTACTGGTATTAAATAAGCGTTTCAGGTGCTCTTAACAATACGTTCGCCCACAAAAATTTATATTTAATGTATTCAGAGATTAGAGTTGTACATAGAAAATTATGAAATTTAGTGAAATCAGTTCATAATGTCATGTCTTCTCGTGTTCAGCTCGCAATCCTTCATGTGCAATCATTGTAAAGGTGCCATTTTTGAGCGAGCATAATGAGTGATGATGATGAGGTGAAGAAAGCTAAATGCCACGTAGGTCATATAACCTTGTAATAATTAAAGATTGCTCATCACACAGCGTAATGCTAGCCATTGTGCCGTCCATCAGAGTCGTGTGATCAACTTGCAGAAATTTTCGAAAATATGTCAAATTTTCTTCGGGAAGGCTTCATTAAGACTTATTTTCGCCAATTGCGATCTATATTACATAGTAACGAATACTTCGAGCTACTGATCCAACAGCTGCTTCAAGTCACAATTCTCTATATTCATAAGGTCTAATATCACAATAGTTTATTTATAGAATTAGAGACCAAGTAACTTATGGAACATTGATTATGATTTTATTTCTACATTAAATTTCACGCATTTAATTTCTATCAACAGGAACTTTATGCTACCCAGAAATTGTAAAATGCATACTTTTCCTGTGAACGTCTGGAGAAAATTTCTTGATAGATTGGGAGGCCATGACAATTCATTTACGATTGCTATCATTTTTAACAGTTCGAGTTAGATATTTGTTATATGGGTAGCCTAATGTATTAGGTTGACGCTGATCACTACTGACTCACAGTTTCAGCTTTTATTAACGGCAGCCTTAGATGATCTTAAAATTCTAAATCAAAGTTAATTAAACCGTTTTATTGACAGGTTACAGCATGCTAGTGGCAAGTAAACTTGCAACATTCGCTTAATTTCTGCGGCAAAATAGCAACAGGTTGGCAATATTACGCAGTCATCATATTAATTTTAAAAGCCAAATTGCGAACTAAAGGTGCTTTGAGCTCGTTTATCTAGCAACATGTACAAATGTAAAGCATGAAAGCAAAAATTAAGACTTAACTTGAAAGGCAGGAACAAATAAAGTTCAGTACCGTTATTGACGGAGCCTTAGCGAGCGACGACCTTCCTATGCAGTTACCAGAGCCTTACTGACGCGGTTGAGCCTCAGCTTATGGCTTTCTGGTGCAATTGTGGCTGGCAACGCTTGTGGCGTCAACGCTAGGCTGCATGTAGGGTGAATGCATGTATAGGGAGCTTCTTTTAGCTTATCATCTTCTACAATGAATGTTTTCTGATTTTTTCCGCTTCTTTATATTTTTTAGGAATTGCAAATAGATTCTTCAATCTAGAGTACTGTTGAAATAACGAAGTTCATATTACAGATGCTCATTTTGAACAATAATTTTTGATGGAATAAAAATATGAACGTAATATTGAGCCTGTCTGGAAGCCTCGAGAAGAGACTTAAAATGATAGGTCTAGTATCGGTAAAAGTCGCTTTTATTCATTTTGGACTTTAATAAACGATCTCTCTTAACGGTTCATTAATTGACAACCATAAAAATCTCAGGTTATTTTACTCGTAAAGATTGTGGTCGATACAAGAAATTTCTTGTGGAAAGCTTTTTTTATTCGATAACTTAATCAACGTTATAATTATCTCTTATCTATCTTGTCTTATAATTATCTAACACTACAAGGCAACCTAATTTCCTTGGGAATGATTTGTAACTAGCGCACGAGAAGCCAATTCCATTATTTACTAGCGTTCTAAAAAATCTTCCGATTGTCAAACTAATTATGAATTTGTCGAAATCAATAAGATTAAATAATTAAATTTGATTATTGGTTTCCCACTGATTTGCATTCGTGGAAATTGATAGATTTTGTTATTATCTATATAACATCAATATTATCAGTGTGGAATGTAACATGATCTTGGAGCAGCTCAATTGATAGTAAAGGCAATATCGTTTGGCATCAGGTTAGGAACCCGAACGATTTGGGGGCGTACTGTGGCGCTCACGATTGATATTTAATTCCAAGACCTCGCATCATACCTTACATACGTCGTTAAAATTACCTACATAATGCAAGTTATATACGTTACAAGGTGTACAGATCGTAAGAAATATGTACCTCAACACCCGGCGTGCCAAACAAGCGCCATAGCAGAGCTCGAGTTAATTTCGTCTTGAGGCGGGGGCTGGTGGTGAGCTTACCTTACCGCCTCACTACTGGCTGGTAAGCTCAGGGCCGCTGCCGTTCATAGCGAGCCTTATTTAAACTTGGCTAGAGCGTGACTGCTTTGTTCTTCTTAGTTGGCCCACTTATGATTAGGTGCTTATTTAATTTGTTTCTACACCACCTTGTTTCTTCTTACCACTGTTCAGAAAGTGTGTAGATATACCTACAGATGTGGCCCGCGGGCTGCCGACTGAAGATAATTATACCTGAAATTGCAGCCTCCCATCAGCAGACCTTGACGAGGTAGAATTTTACGCGCAGACTACAGACTAGGGTAATAATAACATCCACTTTTGATTAGACCTTTCTTATTCGTGATAACAATACACTCAGCATGTATACATATCCGGCGAAAACAATAAACCACATAAAAAAGTGCTCTTCAGCCGTCACAAAATGCATCTCGATTTCGAGACAAATACTTTACATTCCTCCAGATCATCGTCTATTTAGGAGGTTAGCAACATTTGAAATATACAAGAATTTGAAAGGAATGGTATTGATCCGAACCTTTCAACAGATCATTTACTTGACTTTTCGTCCTCTTCTCTGTGCGTAACATAATCCTCCTCGGCCCCAGCAGCCAGAAGAGAGCACTCGCTATACACCACACAACAATTCATAATAGCATCAGAGTTTGCTACAACAGAATGAAATATAGTTTAAGGAAAAGTAAATTGTCCAGTCATGAAGTTGCTCACATCGAGACGCAACTACACTCCGAATATTTGGTCCAGTCGGCTCGGAGGACGCAAGCTCCTTCAGAAATGAGACGCACGCGCCATCCTGAGCGCGACGCGCAGTGCAATGATACCGTCAAGCTATAATGATCAAATTTCAGACAATTAAGTTTCCCCAATTACTTCGTTTAACCCAACTCGTTCGGTTTTAATCTTGATATGGGATAGAATTTAAATAGGCCTTTTTAGAAGAGTATCAAAAGCTTGAAAGTTAACCATTCAATTTTATTCAAATTTATAGATAGAAACGTGTAGTTCTAGAGCGCCTCACTGCAATGAGACAATACTCAAACACGGACACTAAAATGCACGTGATGACGGAAGCTCACTTCATCCATTCATCACTAGCCTTACCTCTTAGAGCCTCAGTGCATGTGGTACGGATGTGACACGAGCTGACGGTGTCCACGGCTTCGTTCAAATTCGAAGCGATCAAAATACAGAATGCGACGACGTGTGTGCGCGATCCTTCGTGCAGATATGCGAGCCTTACGAGTTTTCAAGGAAACCAACTTTAAAAAATACTGCCTTATAAGATTAAAAAACTGTCTTATACGAAAAAATTTGACATTTCGAAATTTCGTTTTTGATAATGTATTACTGTGTGTATGCCTAAGCTTCCTAGTTTCATCATATACATGCAACGTAGCGTCTTCATCAATAGAGCTCAGCTCCCATTCTTGCTTGCAAGCAAGCATCCAGCAATTTCGTTTACCTTTGACACATTAAGCAGGCGTCGAAACAAGTCAACAACTAAGAAAAACAATGCAAGCCAGATTTGCTCTAGAAAATCTAGATCCTTGAAGCCGTAATTGTGCTGATATACCGGTACGACATTTCAAATCAAATACATCTGTGATTACTTTGGGTCGGCATCACTACTTTAACTGACATAAAAAAATTCTTTATTCACAAATAAAGTCTTCTGTAATATATCGGTAATAGAAAACGGTCAATCATGACTAAATTAGTGATTCTGTACCTCCTTGACCAAAGTTGATACCTCCCAGTCTCGAGTGTCTAGCTTTGAAGCTGAGCAACACTCCGCCCAAATATAATAACACCGAAATATTTTGAGAGAAAACCATACGGTCACTAATCGGTCTTCAGTAACATCACTATACAGCCATCAGTAACCTCACACTCCCATTAACATTACCCATATAATGAGAAGGGCCTCAGACGTTTCTTCGGCTTGTCATTCTTTGTCCACAAACACCACCAACTTTGAAACTCTTCTTTAACTTCATAACTTATTGATGGAACACCAATAACCGTTCTCAGCTACACATTAGTAACAACCAGTCTTCGTAAGCCGTTACCAAAGAGAAATATCACGCTTCGTTCATGAAACTGGAGGAAATTTTTAGGCATGGACATTTTGTATAGTAAATGAGATTCAGTAAGCTTGCAATACATGACCAGAACATTGTCCAAAAGCGCACGCTACAAATGAATTAATGCACAAGACATAAAAAGCTCCGTTAAAATTATATGAAAAAGTGCGAAAATGGAAATGGAAAATGTATTAGAATAAATAAAGTTACCGGAATCCCGATAGGAAGGCAATTCACTCATCAACTTTTGAAAACGTTTTTTGCCTCGAAATTTTCTTCTAACAGCTTATTATATTACCGACAGTGTTGCGAGTTTACGTATATATAATTGTAATAAATGTTTTGAAAATATGAGATGACGTACAATTACACGTTAAATCATATGGACTAAAGTTTTGCATGTTTTGATCACAAGATTTCAAAACCAAACGTACTACCTACGACACATAGCATGGTAGAGCATTGCATAAATTGTTCTTTCATTACACTGCTTATTGCACTACTAGGCACGAAAAATTGATATTAATGCTGAAAAATTAGAAGTTCAGATCCAGCTTGATTAAAATGAGGTAATGAGCGATAAGATCAATATTTTACGGTAAGCCAACACTCCACTTGAAAAAAAAATCATCTGAAAAAGAAGCGAAACAAATCACAAAAACTACGTAAGACGAGATGCTTCATGCAAGACAACTGAAGTCGCCCAATTATTACATAAAAAGACAACTGAAGTCGCCCAATTATTTCATAAAAAAGACAACTGAAGTCGCCCAATTATTTCATAAAAAATAAAGTTGTAGCATATCGTGCAAAAAGACATAGCGCGAACCTTCATACAGCAAGACGGACTGAAGGCAAAATAAGTAAATATAAAACACGAGCAACGTGCCGCCACACTGACTCACGAGCTGATCATGTGACTAGACTCGAGACTTCCGAATAATAACTATGAGACATAAAGAGGCCAGAAGCATTCTATTTACAGCATTATTTGCAAACAAACTAGCGACGAAGAAAAGTTAGGGCAGGTACTTGATGATCAAGAAAAAATAATATAGTATATGGTAAAATACGGACCGATGGATTGATGGTATGACATATGAGGGAAGAGTTACGTTCTACCCGCTTAGAAGGTAGAGGTAATAAAATCAGCATCAAGTCCAACACTAAAAACCTGGTCATTCTCTCGCCACGAATAACACTAGAGACCAATTAAGAATAAATCACTACCGATATTTATCGGTTCTAACTGAATTCAAATTCAGTTGGGAGAGCAGTAAACTGCAGTCAGCAATGGTCGTCCATTTGCTGCTACAAACGCTTCGGCCGCTGCATAGGAAGCATACAATACGAGACTGGCGAGTGGCGTATGGAGACAGTCTGCTTACAACATAGCAAAAACTGTGACGTCCACTGATGCACAACAATTGCTCTATCAAAATAACGAAGAGAAGTTGCAATGCGACAACGGATATACGACACAAAAATCGAGTGCGGGCGTCAACAAAAGCCATCAATTAATTCGTACTATTATTACGCCCGAGTTCTATGACGAACAAATCAACATTAAAGCAAGTAATCCGGTAGGCAAACACGAGTCTCGGACACGCTGCTCATCAAAACTAAGAAAGTATATATCTTCAATATCTACAGCGTCTTTTAATGTCTATTATCTCTACAGACTTTAACGCCCTGGAAGCCGTGAGCCGACAAGGTCCACTGCTGCATAGCCTCGGCACCTTCAGATCCGAGCTGCTGCAGGCCGCGCTTAGCTGCTTTCTGCACCTTATAGCTGCTGTCGTTGTGCTGCACGAACGACAAGATCTCAATAAACTGAGACAGCGTGGCTAAACGCACTGCAGGATACGGCTCGAGAGGACTGACGGACGATGAAACCTCCAGAGGATGGGCGTCATAAGAAGAGTGTGGCCGGACGCATTGAAGTCGCTGAGCCAGGGACGTGCGGGTACTCATGGCTGATGGGTAAGAAGAAGACATGACGTCCTCAGGACTGCGGTTCCTTGTTGACAATGAGTCCTCACGTTTGTAGTCCGTCGAGCTTGACGACTCTAATGAAGATACTAAACTACCTCGCTTCGGAGAGGAAGATATGCCAGAATCAACGTACGATTTGTTAGATTTGGTCGAACGAGTAGAAGACGTAGATGAAGCGTTACTCTTACGACGATTTAATAACTGACTGAATACGTTCTCACCATCTTTCTTCTTCCTGTTGGGCTTGCAACTCGAGTTTTCTGAGAAACGATTGCCTTTGCCCAGCTCCTCGCTGTCCAGGTTTGACGAAGTGCTTCCACTGTGGTCACTCGCAACTTTCTCCTCATTAATGAAGAGAGGAATTTCGAGTTTAGGATCGAGCACGGAAGGTTCCATGCATAGACTGGATCGTTCAACTCGTGCGATGTGAGGCTGGCGGTGGGCACAGGCCTGGGGAGTGAGGGCAGCTATCGTGGCGAGAAGCTCACAAGCCGACGCTCGGTCATCACTCCTGGGAGACTCTAGCTCCAGCAGACAAACTTCTAGCATCTGTAAAAATTCGTTATTTGTAATTGATGATGCATGACAATTGATATGAGTAAGTTATTGATAGATCAACAACACACTCGTACCAAAAGAGAAAATATTTATAATATTTCCAGCAATTTAATCGCCACATTTTACCAATTTCTAGTACATGAACTTGAGATCAATAAGAAGCTGATAAGAAAACAAGCGCAAAAGCGATTTTGGCGATGCAAAAAAGTCTTAAAATCTGCGACATTACGAATACTTACAAGGACTAACATTGACGATGCTGTAAAGCTCACACACACGACCGAAAATTTTAGCTGCAACTTCTTCGATTAACCCTAGTCGCCTCGAGTGAGTGGGAAAAGGAACTTATTCCTAATAACGTGTGAGAATTTCGTTATCATATTTTTCAAGACCCAGTAATTTATTGTGTCTGAAGTCAGTTTTTGGTAGGAAAACCGTTTATGTTTACGTCAAGCGTATCGCGACGCACCTAAGATGGAAGACATCTAAATAATCCTTGATAGAAGGAACACTTGAAATCCCCAGACGATACCGGCGGACCAAGAACATGGAATCCAACATGTACGAAACTCGTTCAATAATAAAAACTTACTCGTTCAAGAGGGAGCGAGTGAGACCAAATGACTTCTAGAAGCACTCAATTTCATGAAGCGGAAGAAATATTTTGACGAAAATCACCCAGTAGAAAGATGGCTGCTATATCGATGACGCTAAAGGCGGAATATATAGAATAAGAATAGAATAGGAATGTCGGCGTTGAAGAAATAGGCCCACGGCCTGTTGCCGATTCTTGAACTTTCCGTGACTTGATTCACAAGGGATGCGGCCTTTGGAACCCGATCTTTCCATAGCTGACGATTGATTGAGATAGCTGCTGGACTTATTGCCTGGTCCGTAATTTGCTAGGCATTTTAAGACTGAACATATGCTCCTGCATAGCTTCGTCTAGTCTGTTCTTGAAGATGATGATGAATATGACGCAGTAGAAAGAGAACTGATACATTTATGACATAAATGAGACTACGAGTGACACTTATGATACACTAATGCCGCCGTAAAAAGTCTGGTAAAACATAGATTGTATACGAAGTATTTACCTGAGCGAGGGCGGCAGGGTTAGCGTGCAGAGAAGCGAGGTACTCAGTGACAAGCAGGACGATGTGAGGCGGCGCTCTGAGCAGCAATGTCCCCAGCTGCACGGCATGCGCTCCGTCAGGGGTGAGGACACAGAGCTTGCTGCTCACCTCTGGGGAGTGAGGACACAGAGCTTGCGGGCGATGAGTATGGCAGAGGCCACGGCAGGCACGGTCGCCTGCAGGGGAGGCTGGAGATGCTGCAAGAAGTGGCCTGCGGTGACCACCTCCCTGCCCGTGTACAGGCCGCGTCCACACCCCGACATCTGCTCGACCAGCGACTCGAGCACTGCAAACACGGCAACACGGTCAGCGTACACCTTCAAAACACGGCGAGCATTAAGCTTGTGCACACAGCATTACCTTTGTGTACACGGTGAGCATTACCTTTGTGTACACGGTGAGTATTAACTTTGTGTACACGGTGAGTATTAACTTTGTGTACACGGTGAGCATTAGCTTTGTGTACACGGCGAGCATTAACTTTGTGTACACTGTGAGCATTAGCTTTGTGTACACTGTGAGCATTAGCTTTGTGTACACGGTGAGTATTAAGCTTGTGCACACAGCATTAGCTTTGTGTACACGGTGAGTATTAACTTTGTGTACACGGTGAGTATTAACTTTGTGTACACGGTGAGCATTAACTTTGTGTACACTGTGAGCATTAACTTTGTGTACACGGTGAGCATTAACTTTGTGTACACTGTGAGCATTAACTTTGTGTACACGGTGAGTATTAACTTTGTGTACACTGTGAGCATTAACTTTGTGTACACGGCGAGCATTAACTTTGTGTACACTGTGAGCATTAACTTTGTGTACACGGTGAGTATTAAGCTTTTGTACACGGTGAGCATTAACTTTGTGTACACTGTGAGCACTGTCTCTTATACACATCTAGATGTGTATAAGAGACAGTGTGTACACAGTGAGCATTAGCTTTGTGTACACGGTGACCATTAACTTTGTGTACACGGTGAGCATTAACTTTGTGTACACGGTGAGCATTAGCTTTGTGTACACGGTGAGCATTAACATTGTGTACACGGTGAGCATTAACTTTTTGTACACGGTGAACATAGGAGAGGGCGGCCATGCTGTTAGATGAAAGGAATGTGGTGCATTTTATGGCACAAGCTTCTTACTGAGACAAAAATGTTAGAAGTTCCAGGAGGTTGAAATTCCCGACACAAGCGACTGAGCCAAGTTACGGTTTCCGATTATTAGGCATTGAACGCTCGTTTTCAAACGCGACAGAGATTTATAGTAGGGAATTTAATGGGCTAAATTATTTGCACATTTTTAAACAATAATTTAATGTAATTTAGACTTGAAGACTTGAATTGGTACCGAAGTATCATTAATCATAGAGACAATATAAAGAAAACACATTCAAAGTAAAACTATGTTATAGATCTGAGTTGATATAAACGTTCAGACCTTCCTTGGGGAGGGAGTCGGCGTGCTCAGGAGGCACCAGACTGGAGACGACCGGCAGCAGACCTGCCACCACCGCGCTGCCGCTCACGCACCACTGCTCACTGGACGTGGACACAGAGTCCCACAACACCTGCCACGACATGCCATCAGTGTCATGAGTACCACAGCACCTGCCACGACATGCCATCAGTGTCATGAGTCCCACAGCACCTGCCACGACCTGCCATCAGNGTCACCTGGACGTGTGGGATGGTGAGCATGTCACCTGGACGTGTGGGATGGTGAGCATGTCACCTGGACGTGTGGGATGGTGAGCATGTCACCTGGACGTGTGGGATGGTGAGCATGTCACCTGGACGTGTGGGATGGTGAGCAGATGGTGAGGTCTGAGGGCGGCCAGTTGTGTGCTGTGGTTCAGGACGGCGCTGAGCAGGCGACCCTCGGCCTGCAGCTGTCGGAGGCTCCAGAGCTCCAGTTGCCGCAGCGGTCCGAACAAGCCCAAGTTCTGTAAACATGCAATAGTAATTTAAATTTGTTAAAAGAAATAATATACTTGAAACGTGAAAGAAATACTAAGAAATAAATGGACATTTATGAATTCTGACATTTTAAACATGCAATAGTAATTTAAAGTTGTTAAAATAAATATCATACTCGAAACGTGAAAGAAATACTAAAAATGGACATTTATAAATTCGGACATTTTAAACATGCAATAGTAATTTAAAGTTGTTAAAATAAAGATCATACTTGAAACGTGTAAGAAATACTAGAAATGGACATTTATGAATTCGGTCAAGAAGAAGCCTACATTTTTCGTTCCTTAAAATAACGAGGAAAAATAAAAGGTGAAAAAAAATACTGAGAAATAAATGGACATACAGTGGGGGGAAATAAATATTCGTACACTTGAAAAATCGTATTTTAATGTATGTAAGTACACAAACTTAACAGGAAAAGTGATNGCATTGTTTTTTGTTGCATTGAGATTTAATTTCTTTTGATAGTATTTTTGAATACTATGCGTCTCTATACATAATTTAAATCACTTTTCCTGTTAAGTTTGTGTACTTACATACATTAAAATACGATTTTTCAAGTGTACGAATATTTATTTCCCCCCACTGTATATGAATTCGGTCAAGAAGATGCTTACATTTTTTGTTGCGTAAAGGCAACGAGGAAAAATAAAGGACATTTTGAGGCAAGACTTTGTCAACGACCAACTGTTTAAAGTCAATAGCATTCATTTTCTTGAGCATTAAACACCAACAAAAAGTCAGGGTATAAGTACTTATATTATCAGTCTGCTTATATCGCAAGTTCACAAAGAGTTTAAAAGCAAAGAAAACGCCAAGCAAATTCACCATATCGATATTGAAATCGATATTCAATATCAATATATGGTGAATTTGCTTGGCGTTTTCTTTGCCTTTAAGTTCCTTGTGAAAGTTCGGGTAACGCCGGGCCTGATAACTGCTGTAATATAGGAATAAACTGTTAATAAAATAATTGTTGTTAATAGGAAAACATTAATTCTCACTGGACCGCTTCAAATTAAACTAATAGGCGTGTATAACTTCGAACAAATTTCTAGAGCTATGGATATGCCAATAAGAGACGAAGAATACTTTAAATAGTCGTGACTTGGCTTCGAATGGCAAGACTCCCAGAGTTGAGTGGAGACGAACATGCAATATACTGTATATGGCACTTCACTCCATTTCAACGAATGAAATACTTAATCATTAATATTGACAATAATGATGGTAATGACATGGGTTGAGTGAAGACGAACGTGCAATATATATGCCATGGTCACTCCATTTCAACGAATAGATTACTTAATCATTAATATTGACAAATAATGAAGTTAATGACCAAGATCAGCTTAAGCACGCGGCGCTGGTGCACGTAGAGGAACTTCTGGAGCTCGTAGGAGGCGTGCAGGCACGAAGGCAGGAACACGAACTGGAGGGCCTCCTGAGGGCGGCGTGGGGTGACCAGCTCCAGGGTAGACGTGCCTGTGACCAAAAGTTCTTATGGAGCAACGTCTAGTAACTTCATATAAATCATAATATGATATTACTATTCCTTTTCCTTAATTCCCAACGCCATCGTCCATCACTAAATGAAATTACTTTTTTTTTTCTTCAAAAACACATCCAGTACAATGGTTACGTATTTACATAAAATAACTCGCACAAAAATATTTAACCATATTACATACAAGACCAGTAAGAATGAGCTTCTAGAAATAGCAGGATAAATTATTTACCGGACGTGTGTTGCGCTGATGTACTAGACTTGTCTTCTAGTGTGTTGGACAGCGAGCTAGTGCCTGAAGACCTAGACTTGTCTTCAAGAGTAGATGAGTCTGAAGATTTGCTTCCTCCGGACGACGATAGCGTCGACTTGTCTTCTAGGGTGTTACTCAACGAGCCTTCTTGAGAGTTTCCATTGCCACAAGATCTAGGATCTAGCGAGTCAGGACTTTTGACGGGGCAGGTTTCGTTGCAAAGTCCTGGGTCTACAGAGTCAGGACTTTTTAGGCTACAGAAGTCGTTCTTAGCATAAGAGGGGACGGTAGGTGGACTGTCAGTCTCGGCGTCACCATTAGCAGAGACGTGTCTCGCGGTAGGGGGACTGTCAGTCTCGGCGTCACCATTAGCAGAGACGCGTCTCGCGGTAGGTGGACTGTCGGTCTCAGCGTCCAGGAAGTCGAAACACTCCAGCGCTGCCGCGACGGTTAGGCTGCATTCCGACCCCGCGCTGTCACGTCTACTCGTCGTCTGCGGCACAAAATTTTATTGCAATTTCATCAATAACCTTTGAATTACGTATATTACAACTATATTTCAATAAAATCATAATGACATCGATTTCATACCAATTATAATTGAATAGAAGCAGTAGGGAATGTGAAGCGTTAGGCTGGGACCGACTCAGCGGTTAGCTGTGACAACACGACATGCTGGTGATAGATATAACCGAGGTATAGGTAGAGGAAAATAGATGCCTCAGCCCTATATGAATTACTAGGTGCTTTTACACAAAGCCCTACAACCATTGATCAAAAATAACAGGTTACCCGTCCCAACTTCCCCATCGTTGTTTTTTATTTCCTTGTGGACACTCAAGTTCTAACCTCGGATGGAACATGGTTGAATCGGGATCGATCAGGAATATCACATCAGGATCAAAGATCAGGATATTAAAAAAAATATTCATTAACGTACCGCAAGTAAATAGGATGCGTTGTTTATTAGCACCCTCGAATAAATTCACCGAACTTCATCTTTCCATTATAGGAAAAAGCGATGAAGTATCAACAATAACTGTGTCGTCTCTCATCTTAGAATATGATAAGAAATTCGTGTATTATCATTCCTCGAGCTGTACATCGCCATCACAGTCAAATGCAGATTCCTAAAACCATTTACGCGCAGTTTTGTCTGAAAAAAAACGCGTTCCTGCAGCCCGGAAAAAACAAGCTAGCAAAACTAACGTATATCGAGATACAGAACTAAGGCCATAAATTACCCATTGTTGACCATTTGATTAATTTTGACGCCTTTTACCACTATTAGACAAGAGTGATTGACGTTTTGATAAATGTTACAGATATATCCATAACCAATCAATTTAGTCGAATTCATATTGTTAATTATTCCAAATAAAAATATAACTAGTATTCGCGAACATTATATACATTAATATTTGGTTGTTCAGTGAAACTTTTACAAATGATCAACAATAGAGTCAGTAACGCTTGCAACTTCTCTATGGTAATTCAAGTCTTTTTCTGTGATGCACCCTGCATGGTATCATGGATACGCTGTTCAGGCGATTCATCGACGAGCCTTCATGCAGCTGAGGCTGAGTTGCTCTGAGTATTCTACGTGACTCATCATGTTTTTACAACTACATCATCACTCTTATTCATCATTAGAGTTATTATCTCGCACCGCTCGCTCAAAGTCACCATGCTCCCTCATGTCCTTTTTCGGCGACAGGCCTATCCAGGCCTATTCTTCAATGCCGAAGATACTATGCTATGTCCTGCGTGTAGTTGCATCTAACCCGCTTACCAGCATCGGGGTTTATTGCACTTATTGGTCAATGGTCATTGTGTTATGGAGATGAATAAATCACAACGAATAATAAAAACTGTTATCTCACCGCACAGAGTTGGTCGAGCTGGCGCACGGCTTCCTCCAGCTGGTGCAAGGCCGCGAACTGTCCTTGAATATCTTCGAGAGTCCCGCGCACACGCGCTACTAGCTGAAGAGAGGGGAACATATGGTAATGAACAGTTCATATTAACCTAACTTTGGGGGGTAGCATATGGTACTGAATAATTCATATTAACCTAACTTAGGAGAGAGTAGCATATGATAATAAACAATTCATGTTAATCCAACTTTGATGGGAGCAGCGGGTACTGAACAATTCTTTCCACAACACAAATTCGCGGCGTTATTAAAATTACTGACCTCAGGTAAGGTGCGAGGAACGTCGGTAGCATCCCAAGCATCAGACACGCCACGTTTTTCGTGCGTAACTCCAAACGGTAAACCCCGGACACCAAGTTCAGTTTCGAGATTCGCTCTCGACTTGGTTTCGGCAAAACCTTGAGCAGGGACGACTATGCAAACATCATCTTCACTGACCAAATGAGCATCATCTTCATTGTCCAAGCTAGCGTCAGGCTGGTGGAGCGGCAGATCTTCATTTATCATATCTTGCCGTACCCCGCCTTCGTAGCCCGTTTGACTAACATGGTCATGAATGACAACATCGTCCAGTTCATGCAAATAAGTATTAGTGTGTTCAGCCAAGCTTATTTTGTCTCTGTCGTCAGATTTGGAGCAGCTCAGACTATCTAGCTGGCTGGACCAGAGTCGGGAACGCGGTGTTGCCTCCTCCGTGTATGACTGACTCATGTCGGCAAACTTGCTAACGTCTTCACTGGAAGATTTAGACGCTCCACTCAGTCTAGAAGTCATGAGGGCAAACTTGCTAACGTCTTCACTGGAAGATTTAGACGCTCCACTCAGTCTAGAAGTCATGAGGGCAAACTTGCTAACGTCTTCACTGGAAGATTTAGACGCTCCACTCAGTCTAGAAGTCATGAGGGCAAACTTGCTAACGTCTTCACTGGAAGATTTAGACGCTCCACTCAGTCTAGAAGTCATGAGGGCAAACTTGCTAACGTCTTCACTGGAAGATTTAGACGCTCCACTCAGTCTAGAAGGCTTCTCCCCTGCAGACTTAGTGGAATGCACAGAATGGAATGACAAGCGTGACAATGGCGGGCACGACTCGGACATCGCTTTGCGTGCCTCGCTCGGTGTGTCTGACGAGCTGATGGAGTAAACGTCAGTGCAGTCGCTGTGCTGCGATGGCATGGCATTGAGCAAAGACGTGAGACTTGCGTCTTTGTCTCTGTGTAAGTGTGCCAGAGACGCTGAGAGCCCCCCAAGCTTGGTGGGGGGAGAGTCGCCCCCCGTGTTGAGGTGGGTACCATCTTGCTGAAGGCTCGAGGAGGCGCGCGTCAGGGAAGGAAGGTGGGGGTGTGATCGAGACTTCAGGTCCAAGTTGCTGCTCGTCGAGACGCAGAACTGAGAGAAAAGATTTGATTTATCAAAGCATAATTGCCGAAAATCTGTAATTTTAAGGAGAATAATAAGTTATTTAAAGAACGCAACAAATTCGTTGACACTTTCTATGCTATTTAATCTTTCTAAGAAGAGTAACTCATGAGTACAAAATTTATAAAATACACTCATGTTTTAATTACATGCGAATAGCAATGGATTGCACAGGCATCTTGATAAATTCACTCAGGACAACAATTTTTGATTACTTGATCAAATATAATCAGGCCAATATGAACGTCACATAAAAAAGTTGAATACTTTATTAACATTACTAATATACCAATAGCGAAAAATTGTGTACAGAAAAAAAGCGATACCCCTGAGGAATTGAGTACATTTTACACAGTGAGCTTCAGGCCAGAGAATTGTGTACATGAAAAAAGTGATACAGTTGAAAAATTCAGCAATATGACATTACAGTACTCGAGGGTATCGAGATAAGTCTTGGACAAACATTGCCCACATGGAAAAAGTGATACACTTGAAAAATTTGAGAAATACAGCAATATGACATTACAGTACTCGGGGGTATCGAGACAAGTCTTGGACAAACATTGCCCACATGGAAAAAGTGAAAACATTGAGAAATTTGAGAAATTCAGCAATATTTACGCAGCGTGCGCATGACAAGAGCATGCGCATGACAAGAGCATGCGCATGACAAGAGCATGCGCATGACAAGAGCATGCGCATGACAAGAGCATGCGCATGACACAGCACGCATCATTAAGATAAAAGTACAGAGGTTTTGTTTCCCTTACAAAATCAATCACTCTTTCAGAGTTTAAATTAATAACATGTATTGTTTCCCTTTCAAAATATTGTTTCCCACTCTTTCAAAGTTATAACATAGATTAGTCTTTTGCTTGGCAGAGGGCACAGAATTAATGCTTGAAAATTAAATAGGAAAAAATCATACCTGACTGTCAGCGTACAAAATCATACCTGACTGTCAGCGTACAAAATCATACCTGACTGTCAGCGTACAAAATCATACCTGACTGTCAGCGTACAAAATCATACCTGACTGTCAGCATACAAAATCATACCTGACTGTCAGCATTGTTATCGCGAACAGTGTCAGCAGCGCGGGGCAGAGGGCTGGCAGAGCTGTCAGGCGACGAGGAGCGAGCTGACATGCTGCCAAAGCTGCTGTCGTTATCGCTGCACTCTGGGATGCTGCTGCTGGCGTCAGGTCGTGACAGTAACTGCGTGATATAGATCATTATATATGTGATATATTTAGTGATTGATATATAATCATTAAATGATCACTCGGGACGGCTAGAGGCTGTTTAAAGCTAATTTTATGGCTGACATCCAATGCTACAAAATATCGAATACTATAGAAATCTACGCAAAGTTTCACGACCTCGCAACGCTAACTGCAACACAAAGTAAAAAATAGACTCGGCTACAGCAACCGTCTCAACCGTTAGACTCGGCTACAGCAACCGTCTCAACCGTTAGACTCGGCTACAGCAACCGTCTCAACCGTTAGACTCTGCTACAGCAACCGTCTCAACCGTTAGACTCGGCTACAGCAACCGTCTCAACCGTTAGACTCGGCTACAGCAACCGTCTCAACCGTTAGACTCGGCTACAGCAACCGTCTCCGCCGGTACAAGAAGTGCATGCATGTCTTGCGTGGCATGCACCGACCCGAGTGAAGGTAAGTGGCGTGGACGTGGCATGGACGCCACTGGTCCGCCGTCCTGCCGCCAGGGTGGACGCGGTGGACGACAGGGACGCCGTACGCAGGATTGTGGACGTCGAGTCCTCGGGAGCTGCCAGGCCCCCAGCAGCGCTGCCGTCCAGAGGACTGCCAAGGAAACATCGTCAATCTTATTTTGAAATTAAATACTGGAGGCTTCAAATTCGCTACAAGGAGAAGGGATGGATCAACGCTAGTTGTGGTGGAGGACGCGCAACGACATGTCAGAGCAACCACATGTCAGAGCCCCTTCATTTAGGAGCACATGTCATATCACCCTCCTATCAGAGGACACATCAGAGCAGACATCAGAGCATGAGAGCACCAGAGCAGACATCAGAGCACCTCCAAGTGACGACGACGCAGAGCTTGAGGGAGCCCGCATGGTTGAGGTTGACGGTCATGAGCTGTGGGTGCGGGCAGAACAGCTCCCGAGTCTCGCACTCCCGCTGCCCGATGAGCGCGCCCTTCCCCAGCAGCCGAACCTCCACCGCCTTCATCACCAGCTGGTGGCGAGGTATGGGTTAAGGTATGGGTTACTGCCTCCATCACCAGCTGCAGGGAGGTATGGGTTAAGAGGAGAGGCAAGCTGGTGGTGAGGTATGGGTTAAGGTATGGGTTACCGCCTTCATCACCAGCTGTTGGGAGGTATGGGTTAGGGTGAGGCATGCTGGCAGTGAGGTATGGATCAAGGGGAATGAGGGTTGCTGAAGCAATAACATCCTAATCTTTGATCATGTGTTTTGAAGCGACTAGCATCATATGTCTGGTAGTGGCTCCTGTATAAGGTAGCTCAAACTTTTAAAAACGCCTCCTAAGAAATGAAGAAACTATCGATCATAAATCTACAGTGTCAAAATATTTTAAGTGACAACTAATTTAGAATTAAACAGCCTCTCTACTGACAAAAACGTGAGATTCGACTCTTCAACTAATGCGAATTGACGAGTGTAACATTTACAGCTGATCAGGATCGATCATAACTCTACAGTGTATAAATATTGCTCTATAAATATTATGAGTGACTACCTTGACCCATAAACTAAACCATGACCCATAAACTAAACCTTGGCCCATAAACTAAACCATGACCCATAAACTAAACCTTGACCCATAAATTAAACCTTGATCCATAAACTAAACCTTGACCCATAAATTAAACCTTGATCCATAAACTAAACCTTGACCCATAAACTAAACCTTGACCCATAAACTAAACCTTGACCCATAAACTAAACCTTGACCCATAAACTAAACCATGACCCATAAACTAAACCTTGACCCATAAACTAAACCACGACCCATAAACTAAACCTTGACCCATGACCCACCCCCTCCCCAATAAGGGCCTTGAAGACAGCTCTGCTGTTGTCCCAGGTCTGGCTGCCCTCTCTGCCGACCCTGCCTCTGGTGCGCCACTTCTGCCGGCCGTGCTTCATCGTCACCTCGAACACGTCGCCGGGGCACAGGCGCGCAAACCCCTGGATACCTGCGACGCCAGACGTACGTTAGGGGAAAGTTTCATTGGAGTATAATATTTACGGGGCATGCATGACCGTACTTAATATCCCAGTATACTAGCCCTGTAGAGTGACGTACGTAAGGGGAGTTAGATTACAGTATTTACGGAGCCTGCATGACCGATGCCAGACGTACGTTAGGGGAAGTTATATTAAAGTATAATATTTACGGAACATGCATGGCCATACCTAATACCCCAGTATACTAGCGCTGTAGAGTGACGCCAGACGTACGTTAGGGGAAGTTACATTACAGTACAATATTTACGGAACATGCATGGCCATACCTACTACCCCACTATACTAGTCCTGTAGAGCGACGCCAGACGTACGTTAGGGGAAGTTACATTAGAGTACAATATTTACGGAACATGCATGGCCATACCTACTACCCCACTATACTAGTCCTGTAGAGCGATGCCAGTCATACGTTAGAGGAATGTTACATTAAAGAACAACATTTACGGAACATGCATTACCATACCAAATATCCCAGTATGCTACCCCAGTATACTAGCCCTGTAGAGCGACGCCACGTACGTAAGGGGAGTTAAATTACAGTATTTACGGAACAAGCATGACCATACCTATTACCCCACTATACTAACCCTGTAGAGCGATGCCAGACATTCGCATGGGCAATGTGCGTTCAACGAACCTCAACATCCAGGCCAGATAAGAGTGAAAAGAAAATAACAAGGCCGTACATACCTCATCAGTTACACCAAACCTGTCCTGGTCCCTCATCACCACAACAGCAGGTGCATCACCCGTAGCAGGTGCTGTATCAGCACCTCCAGCGCACAGGTGCGTACTCACCCTTCATCTCGAGGGTGAGAGTACCCAACAGGTGCTGTATCAGCACCTCCTGCGTACAGGTGCGTACTCACCCTTCATCTCGAGGGTGAGAGGTGCGTACTCACCCTTCATCTCGAGGGTGAGAGTACCCAACAGGTGCTCTAGCTGCACCTCCAGTGCACAGAGCGTATCAGTGCACTCTCTGTAGCCTGAACGCACGTTGCTGAGGGCGTTCGTGCGTTCCTTGCCTGGGGACACGGCGTATGCGTAGGCCATGTTTCGCACCTGCAACACATGAAATAAGTTACACACGCAGTGAAGAGTCTTGCACCTTAGTTGACATCATAAAATGTGTCCTATGGTCCTACACAAGAATCATTTGAAAAGAAGGTCCCAGAGAAAGTTTTTTATTCGACATATTATGTTTTTATCCGACAAATACGAGAAGATTGTAACGCTATTGTAACACTAGAGAATCTTAAGCAGGCAAGTAGGTATATGCATGTTTGGTTAGTTCATTCAGGCTGTAAATTTAAGGTGCATTTAGAACTGCCAGTTTGTAGAATACTAAGAACTAATATGTATTCTAGCTTCAAAGTTAGGTTCCTAAAATGAATTCGAAAATTCGCTACCCAATTGATTAAATCAATTGATTAACGTTGAAATCGTTCAATGTTCGCTGAGCTCTTTTCTCCAATAAATTTGATCCAATAAAATTGGATTTCTCCAATAAAAAAAATTCTTTTCTCCAATAAAATTGGAGAAAAGGCCGTTTAAAACTACAGAGCATAAACTACAATAGAACTCAGTGTTATGCCTCCCTTCAGTAGAAATGAACGAAGAGCAAACACGGATTCTCCAGCTCCTAACAAAGCATTTAATAGGATTAGGTCTGAGAACAAGAATAGGTCCAGCATTTATTAGCTTCAACAAAATCAGTTATTCTTGCTTAGCCTTCAACACATACCCGTAAGAAACTGGTCTCATAACATTTCTAGACGTGGGAAGCAAATAACTAACATTACCATATTAAATTGGAAAAAAATGAAAACCTTTATCAATGTAACTGGTCTCTCAACATTTCCAGACGTGGAAAGCAAATAAATAACATTACCACATTAAATATGAAGAAAATAAAAACGTCTAACATTCAACGTCTAACGTTCAAAACATCTAATTAAATTCAAAACATCTAATTAAATTCAAAACATCTAATTAAATGATAACATTTCCAGACGTGGGAAGCAAATAACTCTAACATAACCACAATAAATAGGAAGAAAATAAAACATCTGTAAACGTAATTAAATAACAATGAGGCTGACCCCTTCTCTGAGCTTCTGATGAAGGCTGTACTGGTCCAGCAGGTCCTCCACCTGACTGAGGTGATACTCCAGCCTCTTCTGGTACCGCTGCACGCTCTTCAGTTGCTGCTCAATAAAGACAAATGTTTAAACGAATTATTTACGTGTATGTTGTTGCTCACATCAAAATCAAATGTTCAAACGAATTATTTACGTGTATGTTGTTCACATCAAAATCAAATGTTCAAACCACTTATTTACGTGCATGTTGTTCACATCAAAATCAAATCAAATCAAAATCAAATGTTCAAACGACTTATTTACGTGTATGTTGTTGCTCACATCAAAACCAAATATTCAACAAAATTATTTACGTTTATGTTGATAATCAGTTCGAAAGAAGTGCGTTTAGGCAAAATAAATTATCATCTCGAAGAGCATTACAATGTTTCAAAAACATGCTATCCAATATTTCATAACGCTGAAACCTAATTAAAAATAAAAGCAACAGTACTTAGATAATAACTAAGCATTTACTGCAGTATAACCAACTTTATACATACGTTGTACATTGAAAAAACTTATTAGTTGACACGAAATGCACGAATTTTTAGCAGCAACCAAACATGCAATTACAGATAGTAATGCGGGATTAGTGAACACAAATTAGATAACGTCGATGATGAATACCTTCACTCTAGAGGGTGAATACCTTCACTCTAGAGGATGAATACCTTCACTCTAGAGGGTGAATACCTTCACTCTAGAGGGTGAATACCTTCACTCTAGAGGGTGAATACCTTCACTCTAGAGGATGAATACCTTCACTCTAGAGGGTAGGTACCCTCACTATTCATCCAAAAAATGTTGTCATGATGATTTGATGAAGCTTTCTAAAGCGTGGTTACTCCGTCACTGAGGCGTTCCAAGCAACAATACATTGAGAGCAAACTATAAATCATGCAGCCAAGACCAATATATAGAGTATATGTATAAATAAATAATAATAGCAGTTCCAGCGTTTATTAGGCCGTAGGCCTGTCGCCGATTCTTAACATCGCAGAACATTCACAGCATTTTGCGGTCTCGAACTCGCAACTCACTGCTACAATTCTGCTGCGCTTAACCGCCCGGCCTCCTCGCCGATTCTGACCAGAAACTGGCGCACAGAGCTGGGATCGAACCCGCGCCTCTCTGCGCCAATCTTGGTACTCTGGGCCCATACCTTCAAAAAAAGTTAAGAGATAGTAACTTAATCAGCCAATCATTGACGGCCTTTCAAGCAAAATTCACCAATCATAGGCAAGAAAATAGAGCGTAAGTACTTACGTTCACTTAGCGAGTTTTGAAAGTAAGACCCCAGAACTTTAACCACTTGGCCACCAGTGTTATATGACTAGGTGCGTCAAAATGCATACCTACATGGACATGTACCTATAGCGCGCGCATATTGCAGGTGGAGTGCCTATAAATAACATGCATAGTGCCTTATATTGCATTCATTGTGTTTCATAAAAAATTTGTCAGAAACATAACAAATCATCAAAAATTATAAATTAAAAAATAATCGTAAAATGGCTTAACAATTTTCAGGAACACAAATATAGATGTAAATTTGTCTCCCTAAAATGTCTTCATGCATTAAGACGCACACTTCAGTTTGATTCTTCTGAACGCTGGTTTTTGTAATCTTCTCCGGTGAGAGGTGTTAGAAAACAAGACGTAATTTTAGTTATTTTCAGTAAAATATTACATTATAACAAAACGTTTTAGTTTTAATACTACATGCAATGCTTTCGAAACTTCAACCTGGCAGAAGAGAAGGCACACGAGTTTCAGGCATATAGGTTAACATAAATATAGGCTAACATAAATAAAACCTATATAACATATAGGCTAACATATAGGTTAACATAAATAAAATACACTCGAGTTACAACCACGGGATTAGTTAACGTGCATGCGATGCATTCGTAACAAACGTGAGATTCTTCAAATGTTTGACTTGAAAAATTGTAAAAGAAAAATTATAGTAGAAGTACAGTAGTAGTAGCAGCAGCAGAACGTAGTAGGGATAATATTAATAATAATAATGATAATAATAATAAAAAACGAGTTAGAAGCAAGCGAAAGTGCACAGCCTGTGATGTGATACTCACTTTCTCGGCCTCGTAGAGCCTGCCGTACGACTGTCGGCACGACCCACAGCGGCGGAGCATTCGGAATGGTGCAAAGCATTCAGAAGACATTGTGAACCATTTTAATGCTAAACATCAATAGCACAAGAGAACCCAATTAATTATGAAGCCCTGCGAAATCTACGAGTAGAAAAAATTGGAAGAAGTACGTTTAGGCAATATTTTTGGAAATAAATAAATTCAACAATTTATTGAGAAGTGCCACCGAGACCTCAAGTATTCAATAAAATGAACATACTAGGCAGTGCAAGGAGAGATAAATGGACAAATAAATCAAAACACCCTTCCAAATTCATCGAGTTACACCAACCATGTTCCTGTTTACAGATATGAAATTTGAGCGATTTAATGTGTGAAATGTGACTATTTCAGCGAAATTTGTGAGGGCTTATGGCCTAGAGATCTTCAACAAGGTCTCTAATTGTTGTGCCCAGCTTTCGCAGGAAATTACTGTCGTCAATAAGGTCAGATAACGATTCAAAAAATCACGCACAATCTTGGAAGAAGCATCTTAAATTTTACACAAAAAATACACGCATCTTGATTTTAGCACGTCAATGGTGCTGTATATTCAAATTTTTGCACTCTTTTAACACAAAATAGATTTAGAATAATTCGATGACGAGCGTGTGGCACGCAGCGCCGTGTGAGGCTAGTCTGCGCGGCTCACCATGGCCCGTGTGAGGCTAGTCTGCGCGGCTCTCACCATGGCGCGTGTAAGGCTAGTCTGCGCGGCTCACCATGGCGCATGTGAGGCTAGTCTGCGCGGCTCACCGTGGCGCATGTGAGGCTAGTCTGCGCGGCTCTCACCATGGCGCGTGTAAGGCTAGTCTGCGCGGCTCACCATGGCGCATGTGAGGCTAGTCTGCGCGGCTCACCGTGGCGCATGTGAGGCTAGTCTGCGCGGCTCTCACCCTGTCTCTTATACACATCTAGATGTGTATAAGAGACAGACCTTCACCATGACACCATGAGAACACGGCCATAAACCTTCACCATGACACCATGAGAACACGGCCATAAACCTTCACCATGACACCAGTACACCATGAGAACACGGCCATAAACCTTCACCATGACACCA